>NC_034411.1:26506008-26680080 GCF_002078875.1 Numida meleagris
CGGCCGGCCGCCCGCGGAGCCCCGCGTCCCGCGTGCAGGTGCTGAGCCCGCCCCGGCCCGAGAGGCGGCGCAGGAGCCGGCAGCCGCCGCGATGACAGCTGACAAGGAGAAGAAGAGGTGAGGGGCCGTGGGAGAGGTGCTCGGGCCGCTCCGTCCCTCGCCGGGCCGCGGCTGAGCCCCGCGGGGAGCGGGCAGGAGGCGGGGGCCGCGGCCCAGCGGGGTTTGGGCTCTCCGAGGCTGTCCCGACGGGAGCAGCGGGAAGGGGCCCGGCCCGGCTGCTGCCCGGAGCGAAGGCGCTGTGCCTGTGGCCGGGCTGCGGGGCCGCCCGGGCAGGTGCACCTGGGAGCGCGGCCGCGGAGGCGCGTTGGCTTGCCGTCGGTTGTGGCTTCTCTCTTAGGAACTTCTGTCGTGTCTTAGGGTGCAAGTGGACGGAAGCATCTTCACAGCCAAACGCGCTTCGTACCTTTTTGCTTAGAGGTAGTTGGCACGCCATGTGAGTCTATGCAAATGGTACAAGCCTAACAAACTTCATTCAGCACGTCTCTGCAGCCGCCTCTTGCTGGGCACTCGGTCAGAAAGAACCCGGTGCGCCCGTGGAGTTCCTCATGTGCCACACGTTTCCTAGAAGGCCGGTTGTGCGAACAGCGAGCCCGGAGCCCAGCGGGCAGCGCTCAGTGCGGGCCGGCGGCCGGGGCAGGCTGGCCATCTCCCTTTTGCCCTAGTGAGCTATTCTATGGAGGAGTAACAGCAATTTAGTACGCTTCTGTAGTCGCTTCAGAGTGTTTTCCCTGTCGATTCTTGAGGCTGAACTTCAAAATAAAACTGGCGATCCCGAGCGTAGAAGACAGAGGTCCGGTCGTGCCTCCGAGCCCATGCATGATTCATATGGATGAGCGAGGGCGCTTATGAGGGTGAGCGCTAAGCGAGTGAATAAAGGTCCACGAAGCCTCACAACAGGGTGTTTATTCAGCCTGTTTTCTACAACAGGCAGTCACAAGGCTGCTTCTATTATTGGCTCAGGTTGCGCTTCTGTTCTGACTATAGATTGTGTTCATAAAAGATGTGATTTGCCAAGTAAGAATTTTATCTCGTTATTTGTCATGTGTACCTTCTAGCTGATGATGCACTAAACACTGGTTTGGGTTTGTAGAAAGGCTGCTTTTTTATTGAGTCACTCTATGATAGTGGTATAGGGGAGCGATCATCGTACGTCCCATATGTTTCCCATGCAGCCCGTCTCTGCTTCTCAAACGCTAATGGATTACAGTTAGGGAATTACCCCCGATGTGATTTGTTCTGCGCACCAGACTTCTGTGCAGAGCATAAAACGTGGATGCATCGTGTGTCCTCTTTTGTCAGAAAGAGCAAACAATTGCAGTGCGGTAAGGTGTGCTTATAAAAACGTGTTATAGAAATTTATAGGAGTTAGAAGAATGAAGCAGCTGTGTATTCTCAATATGCGCGCTCCCTGCCTTCATTGTATCGCCTCTTTTCATGAGAAACTCTTAGCCTCTTTGGGTTTAGCGTTCAAACATAGTCAGGGGGTGAGTGGTGCCTGAGGTTGCAGTGCAGCACGCTGAAGTGCTCTGGTGAAGTGCTCTTAAGTTACAACGTAGAAACTTCACGGATCTAGGGACCGAGCGTTTGATTGCTAATCGCTGCTCTGTCCCCGATTTTCCGTTAAGATTGTGACATTCCAGTGACAGCTTTCTGTCTCTCTCCGAAGTAGGCTAGCAGTTGTTATCTGGCTCGTGGGATTGTTGTGTAAATTGTGATGTTTGTGAAAGAATTGCGAGCGTATCACATGAGTGATTTAAGATACTGTGCTGTGTCTCTCTGTCTGTCCGAGTATGTACCTCAGCCTGGGAGCACTCTGTGCACTGGTCGCGTATTGAAGCAAGAGACATGTTTTCTTAGTTTTTCACTATGATGGAATAGATTTATTACCTTGAGTTCAACAGTTGTTGTGTTATTCGCTCAATTTCTATCCAGATATACAGCTGGGAACTCTAACCTGACTGGCTAATGGCACTTATAAATCGATTTCAGGGAAAAAAGGTGGTGGTGGTAATCTGGTTTACTGGATTTGCAGGCAACTCTGGGACGTATGTTGAGAAGAGCTGTTCTCTTACTGTTAAACAGATGCTCTGTGGAAGATAATCTTTGATTCTTTTAATGGGCCATTTAAGTTGAAGAGCATCCTCAGGTTCTCATTTGGAGCTTTGTCTGTCAATGAGAAAGAGCAGTTGCTTTTCCTGGAACGAGCGTTGTCGCACATTTAGCGATACTGTGCTCGTTTCTTACCTTTAAAACTAGTTGAGATTAACACGATTATTATTTTTAACTTAACAAAGTATTCATTATCTACACCGTCTTAAATACCAAGTATGAGAAACTGATGAGTAAAAGGGAAAAAATCAATTTGATTAAACAGTAAAAGATAGGGAGAAAAAAAAACCTGTATTTCTGATTATTTTGTAGCACAATGATAATGAGTAAGTAAGTTTCAATTTAATCGGGACAGTTTTTAAGTATATCTTGGTATATTTTTTAATTGTTCAGTCATCGTGTGTTTCTGAAAATTTAATATGAATGACATTGTTAATTTGTTAGGATCAGATGGTTTGTTAAACGTACTGTTCTGGATGGACAGCAATGTATGTTTGAGTTTGAGACCAGTCTCAGGACTGATCAGGTACCGCTGAATAGAATACGTGATTTGGTTTGAACTTTGTAACTGTGTTGTGTGGAGCTTGTTGTATTTTTCTAGTAGTATGAGAAATAAACCAATTTTGCAGCTTATGGAGATTCTGTCATCGGGGTTCCCACACAATAACAAATTACTGTTTTGGACCTGAAGCTCAAAAGGAGTCTGTATTGTGACCCAAAGGATGTAATGTTGTGTAAATCTGTTTAACTTCTTCTTGTCCAGAGAGTGACAAATGAGATTTCTCTCAGTTGACTAAATAACTGTCTACTTTCAATTCCTCTTTCACATTTGGCTTTATTAGATGTTGAGGCCCTCTAACAAGACAACTTGTGCCTCAGTTTCTACTCATCTTTACTTCAAGAGAGCGATTCTGCCAAGCTGAAATCACTCTTGGCTGTTGCTCCCAAGGATGAGGAAATGGTCCTGACAGTCCCATGCTCCAGAGCTCAGGTAGCTGCTTGCTTTTAATGGATGAATTTGGATGCCAGGAAATGGGAGCATTTGGATGGGCCAAGGTGTTAAACTGCAGCTTTCAGGAAATGTACTGTCTCAGTTTTACAGCGCCCAGTATGCTTTCTATTTTAAGGCAGGTCAGGATTGTCAGATACGCTGCCTCTTGTTTATCTGTTACGCTGTGATGACGATGAATTAGATCATCTACTTGCCAGTGTGGATTCTTCCTTATGGTCTTCTAAACCTCCCTGTATGTACTTCAAGATGGAGCTTTGAACACATTTCTTAGCAGAATATTGCAGAGATTACTCAACTGTATAAAAAAAATCTTCACATTTTGTTATTACTCAGCCTTTTCCCACACATAGCCCTTGTGTTTAATTTACTCCTGATTGCTTCTATGTTAACATCTGCCCTACAACTTTTCTTCTTGAAGTTATCGAAAGGAGACGTAATCTCCTAAATTCCTGATGAGCAGTCTGTTTGTCGGATGTTAACAATATGACGTCTGGATTTACGCCTCAGCGCCAAAAAGGCAGGCACTTCATCTTGTACGGGTCTTCTTGAATGGCTGTGGTCTCTCAGTACTCAGCAATTCAACTGTGGAGTGACTGGACTTCTGCTGCTGTGTTTGAGTGGGACCAACAGATCCTGCCTTCTGATCCACATCACTTCTATACAGTGTAGTGTTGTCCTGCATTGTGGAATAACTTTGGAAGCTGGGACTGTTTGCAACTGGTGTATTCTCTGCCTGTAGCCCAGTTACCAGCTGGAGGGATCCAGCAAATTCCCTTTCTCGTTCTAATTCAAAACAAATCAATTTTTAGTTCCCTTTGGAAGGAGGTAAAGTGGTCAGTAATAGACACCTGAGCTGGAGGCTATTGCTATAGGCTTGCTGTGGCAATTATAAATTCCCAAGAAGAAGTTTTTATTGAAAAGTAATGCAACCTTATTGGCAATGACATTGCCACTACTTTGAGAAGTCTTCAGTGCGACATTTGATTTCTGTCCTTCTGGTTTCTGCATTCACCACCCTTGCTGTTTTTCTACAGATGTTTTTCTACCAGAGGGCAGTCCAAGGGCTGAATGAGGAATGCTAGGCTACAGGTGTGTACATATGCTTCTGGCTGCAATGGCATGTAACAGGTTGTGCTGACCTCTGACATGGCTTCCTGGTCTGCTTGGAAAGCTCAACTTCAGCTGCCCAGCTCCTGGAGCTTCCATTCACAGAGTTGGAGTGTTTGAGCTTAATGAGGACTGAATGGCATTCACTGTGAGCGCTGTGTACAGTGTGAGTGCTTCTGGTGTGTGCAGCCCTCCCAGAGGTATCTGGACTCCTCAGGATTTGTGCTTTGCACTGATGCCACGGGATGGTTTTCCTTGTGTGTAGCATCTATCTCGAGAATAAGTTAGCAGTATAAGCTTCACCTTCTGTTGTTGGTTGTTCTCTGTTTTGTTTACCCTGTTTGGATCATTGGGAATATATTGCATATTGGTGTAGTTTGCTAATAGAAATTTGGGGATTATGCTGCTAGTTTAAGAGAATCATCAAGAGTATTAAAAATTGATCTCTCTGCCTTTCTATAGTGTATTTTACAATGATGGATTCATAAAACTTTTTAGTATTTTTGTTTCTGGGTCATACGTAAGATATGTTATACATATGCTGTTAGGTGTAGTGGGGATAGAAAGTTTCAGATACTTAATTTCTTAACAAAACTTGATCTATCTCCAGACAAGTGTAAAATCACATTCTGTAGAAGTTGACTGTCACATCTGCAGCAGCTTTGTGAATATTTTTCTTGATGATTCTGCATTCTAAGAACTGTTTGCTATCATGGAAGCAGTCTTAACAGCCCATGGTGGCAGCAGAACTTGGAATTCTTGTTACCGGGGAAAAAAAAAAAAAAACTGGTTTGCAAAGAAGGGGAGAGGCTGTAGTATAAACAATAATCATAGAATGGATTCAGTTCAAATCCGTATCTTTCTAATTTAGAAATGAGGATGTGGGTGGGTGGGACATGGTGTAGGACCGTGTCAAAGGCCTTGCACAAGTCCAGGTAGATGATATCAGTTGCCCTTCCTTTGTTCACCGATGCTGTTACTCCATTATAGAATGCCACCAGATTGATCAGGCATGATCTGTCCTTGGTGAAACCATGCTGGCTCTCTCGGATCACCCCCTCCTCTCTTATTCCAGTCACTGTGGACTTTGCCTCTCAGCTGTGACTTTGCTGATGTGATGGAGAGTGGCTTGGTAACCACATCAGCCAGTTCCTTGAGGACCCTAGAATGCATGTCTGGCCCCATAGACTTGTACACATTCAGTCTCATGAAGCTGCCTCTGACTTGCTCTGGTCTTAAGGGAGCAAAATCCACCCCACCATAACTCCCACCTAGAGGTTCAGGGATGTGAGAGACATTCTGACATTGTACCAAATTTCAGCGTACCTTTTCCAAAAGCAGTGGTTAAACTTTCTGTATTGTACAAAGGTAACTTACTATGCAAAGAGCTAAGTACTGTATTGGGATTTATTAAGTTAAATCTGTTACACCACTTGAGCAATGGTGCAGAAACACGCACTTTAGTTTCAGTTGGAAAAAGCATTAGAGTAGGCAAATAAACAGTGATAGAAGAGGTTGAATTTAAAAATAATTTGGATATATGGAATGGTTTTATTTCTCTAAAGCTAATTGTGAAATCCAGTGATGCTATTCTGTTAATTATACCAATACGTACAGTACCATGTATAAATATTTTAGCAGTTAGGAATAATTTTACTTGTAGTACCTGCCGCAATGTAGACAGAATCTTTCTCTTAAATTAGACAGAAGTACAAGTATGGTTATTGTGTAGCTGGTACTTCTAATTCTCATTTGTCAGTCTTGTGCTTCATTTGCTTGAAAGGCAATATAACAGTTATCTGCTCAGCATTCACTCTTGACTGCTTATAAAGGAGAAAATAACTGCCTTCTTGGATTTACAGGGCTACTTTTCACGCAGACTCTTTCTGAAGTAGGTAAAATAGGAAACTGTTTTGCTGTGCCTTTGGAAAATAGTTTAATGAAGAAGAGTAGGCCAATTGGCTGATAAATAAGTAATGTTCCAAAGTAACTCTCATTTAATTATGCTTTTTACTTCTTGAGCTCAAATCTAATTGTGATTTTGGTTCTTTGTGACTTTATTTAGCTCTAGAAAATTTAGCTGAAACAGAACCTACCATAATATATTTTGATTAAATGTGCTTATTTAGATCTTAAAACAGTTAGACTTGTAATAACAGTCAAGTAAATTAAATTACAAGGACTTTGGAGTAGGATAAACTATCCATTGTGCTCCTCTGTCCACTGCATTACATGACACAACAAATATTCAATATTCCGTTCTATAGAAACTCACTAAATATTTTGCCAGGCAAGAAGCAAAGTTACTTCAGTTGAATTTTTATGTCTGATCTTCAGTCAAAGAGGCGCCCTGGTCTTGACCCCTCCTCTGTGCACGAATATGTGGAATCAGCAGTTTTCTTTGATTAGAATGTTTAGGGTGTTGCCTCCAAAAAGATTGTCTAAAAAATTCAGAAAACTTGCAAATGCTTTATGTTAGCCTGTGGGTGTGAGATTAATACTGGCTTATTTTGCAGCTTTATGAGTAAGTTCTGTGCATCTGTGCAGAAGGAAAAAAGACTTTCTTATTTTGTTTCTGCTTCCAAATGGGACCAAAACAGGGTAGTAGTGATCCTTAGCATTTTTCTCTTTCATTCCTAAAACAAATATGTTGAAATGTGCCGCCCTAGTCAAAAGTATTTCTTCATCCTGCTGTGTATATGTCGTGTAGTGATCTGCTTTCCAGCAAATAAACATTCCGTAGAGTCTATTTTAAATGTCAAGTACTTATCGTATCTCTGTAGAATCAAACTGACTTTTCATAAGGATCTCAACAATTTATTGGTGTTTCAAACAAGTTGCAGGAGAAGTAAACACATGTCTAAAAACGTATCTTGTCCATGCCTTCCCCCCCCCGCCCCAAATCTTGAGGCCCGTCCCTCAATCTCAGCAGTGATCCACATGAATTTAAAACCCAGCTAGAATGCACAAAGGCTGCAAAGTAGACACAACCCAGCTGTGACTGTTCATGAGATATATAACTGGGATATTTTTGTTTGTTTTCTTACTATATTGTCAGTAAGTTTAAGGGTTAGTGCCCCACCAAGATCTTACGATAACTCACAGCAACTAATGTGTCTTCTCAGCTTTTTTTTTTTTTTCAGCTAGCAGCAGTGGAGATTAGGTCACCCCCAGTTTCTCTACGAAGGCAGTGCTTATTTTACAGTTGTGATGGAACAAAGGTGACTTTAAGAGTGATGATTTTCACGAGTATTTGCTTCTGCACTTCAAATCTGTAAGATAAAGGACACCTTTGCATACATGATGGGAAGAAGATGCTGTTTCTTATTGATTTGGGCTGGTGTAAAACCTCCCTTAAATTTCTTTGGACTCAAAAATAATTTCTGCTGCCCATCTTGTCTTAGCGTAACTCTAGCTCTTCCTTTGCTGAGGGAGGCTGCTCTGTTGGCCATTACACCCCGTGAGATAGATGTTCTTGACCTGCCACTCAGCATGCCCATGACATGCTAGCATCTTGGATGTCTTGCTGGTCTTGGCAAGGGTCTTCCCAAGAACCTGGGGTCACAGCATGGTGGTTGGGGGGGACTTGGGGGAATGGTGCTGGCATGGCTGTCACACATCCGACTCTGGTTCTGTATCCCTCTTGGGGTGCAGGATGAACAACATTGGTAACTCATTTATCTTGTCTGCTACTGAACTGCTCCAGTGGGTTACCCTATTGCTTCTTCTACAGAAAAGTCAACAGTACTATGTGCCAGAGTACCCTCTGCTGTCTGCCTCAGAACTTTCTTTATTTTTTCTTTTAAAAAATTGCTTGCTTCCTGTTGCTTTCTTCCCCTTCTCTGCAGCTCCAACAGGATAGAAAGTTCAAGAAGCAGTGCAGCATCCCTTTACATCTGGATATGAATCATTGCACATGGTCATGTATTTTTACAACATTTTACAACATTCTAGAACTAGAGTATGTAAAGGCTCACCCTTTTTTTTTTTCTTTTGTTTATGTGTTTGTTTCAGGAAATTGTATTATCTAATGAGAAGCTAAAAATAGTGAGAGTATGGGGAGATTTTTTTTTTCTATTTTAAAACTGAGCAGCTCTCTATGGATGAATCATGTGGGTGTAACGTTCGGCACTTGATAACAAGCAGTCTGGAGGTACATGTGCAATAAGATTACCAGGATCATTTAGAAAATATTTGAAACAACTGAAATATGAACTTAATCTACTGTAAATGTTTGTTACTTGTATTATAGTATATCAAAATACATTAGTTAGAGTTAGGTAAATGAAGGCAAAAGACAAGTTTCTAAAAAATGAGTTCCTAAAAACTAGAAAAGCTGATATTTGGTGGAGCTGTGCACTTTTTTAAAACCCAAGTTTGCTGTAAAATATTTTCTTGGAAAACAGCTATCCCAAGGAGGAAGTGAGAGCTCATATTAGACTAAAATAAAGAGATGGGATTGAGAAATTGTCAAAACATTTGGAGAGTGCTGAAACATTTTACCTTTTAATTTAACAAGCTGTCTGAATTCCTGTGTTGCACTATAGTGATCATCTGAAACTGGACTATTTAAATTTAGTCTGAATGAGACTTGGGTATTGTTCAACCTCTTTACAATAAAACATATTTTTCTGGTATTTGACTTGATTTCTTTGTTCTTAAGATTTTTTCTGTTTTTTTTTTTGTTTGTTTGTTTGTTTTTTCTACTGAAAGCTGTGGTAGACATGCATGAATCTGTTTTGGTGGCTTGACCTGAATCAAATTCCTGCCTTCCTTTCAGGAAGACTCTTTTTAAGTCTATCCACTACACCAAAATTTTAAAATGTCCCTTCTAGGCTACCGATGGGGCTTTTGTCACTTGAGGCTTTGAACTCAGAACAGGCCCTGTCCATCAAAACCAGCAATTGCTCAAACAAGTTACTGGGTCCAATGGAAATATTGAACTGTCTTTGGTTTTGGCAGGAAGAGTGACTTGTAGATGACAAATGTCTTCTCTAGCTTTTGTTATGGGAACAGCTTTTTAAAAACAGTAGTATAGTGGAAAACACAGCAGTAAAGGTACACCCCCACACTCCAGCCTACATCAGCAGCTCATGATGTTACAAATGGGAAAGTCAAAATATGGAAGAGATGAAAAAAAACCCAACATGTTGCTGAATTTCGAACTCGGTTGTTCTCAAAGGACTGATAATTTTAGAGTCATGTTCTTGAAAACCTGCCTATGTATGGTGAGAGATAGAAATGTTAGTCTTTCCCACGAAAGCTGTTGCTTTCAGTAACAGATACAACAATATCTTGAAATGCACTGATCCTAGTAGGTGACATCCACCTCTGCCCTTGCACATGTGTTTTCTTAGTGTGTACTATCTTACATACAGAAGGTGATTTGCTGCATTACTGCCTTTTAAGAATCCAGTGTAATGGCCTAGATTTGTTGCATGAAGTCTTACTTTGTTGAAAAAAGTTACTATAGAGCGTTTTTCCTTTAAAACGTGTTTGTAAGATGCAAATACTGGTTAGATAATAAACCACGCGTGTGCAGAGCTCGAAGTCGCGTGGTTATGAAGGGCTTATTTTAAAGGTGGTGGAAATGTGCTTAAAGAACATTCCTTGTATTTTGTTTCGATCATTAGCATATCTAAAGTCTTTAATGCCATAAAATGGTACTTAAACTCTTGGTATCGCTGTTGTCTTCGCACTTGCATTTGTATGATAAACTACAAAGCAGCCCCATTCAGCCATTGTTTTTCGGACATTGTAGCAGCTGTTGTTGGTCCTTTAGCCCTGTCTATTCACCATTGTATTACCCTCTTCGTGAGTAAATTCTTGGTGCTACTGGCTAGTTGTTTTCGCAGTACTTCAAAGGTCTGTGTGGCGTTAACAAACACTAGGAAAAAGCGCTCTCTGAATTTTTACATATTTAAATGCGGAATGTTGCTGTGAATGTACCAAACTATCATGGACTTTGTATCTAAAACTTGGCGCAAATAACAGAATGTTTTCTGATACTATGCGTTGTTGATCCTGCTTAGATTTTCATATGCCGCTATGATAAAATATTTGTTGGATGATGTCAATGAAAGTATTATCAGGCTTGCATAATTATGGGGAATATTGAATATGAGTTTGAAGCTGGTATGAATTTTGCAGAGAATGAAGATTATTTTTTTAATGGTATTTGGACCACGACTATATATACATATGCAAGAAGAAATTCTCACATTGGATGTCTCTATTGGGAGCCATCCAAGCAGGGAGCACTCCTAGTTCTAGCTGCCTCTGGTTTTTCCCATCCCTTCTTGGAGAGAATCTGCCATGAAGGAAACCTCACAAGGAACCGTAAATTTGGGATTTACTTCTTGCCCTGTCTCCCCATGCTGACTGGCATGACTCTTTTCCCACTGTCCTTTTAAAGTGACTCTTGTACTCTGGGGAATGCAGAGAGATGCAGTTAGCCAACTTTTGCCAGCAGGATAAGTGAATTTCAGCTGCAGAGTAGGAAGCCAGTTCCTCCTTTGCTTTCCTACCCTATCTGTTCAAGAAGGCAATGTCTGGTCTTAACAAAATGCATTACTTATATTTTAAAGAAAATGTGTGGACTCCTTTTGTTGTTTTCAGCAGCTATCTATTGCACATGTGCATGAGTGATTTGGAGGAATATTTGTTTGACTGATGGAACATCTTTCTGGTTGTTTGATCCAGCTGAGGATCAAACAGGTGGGCTGTTTATGTGCTAAAGGTGTAAGGTTATCAGTTACAGTTAATAACTTCAGTTCTACTTTTCTTTTCCTCCTGAAAATGATTTGAAGGATGTGTTACTGCCATTACTAATCAGCAGGACATTTTTATGAGAACATCCTTTCCTTAAATTGTCTTAACACTGCTACTGGCTTTTACATAACAGCAAAGCTGTGTTTGCCTTCCCAGTGATTCACAAGAGGGACTATCCTATTCACTTAGGCATGTGCTGACCTGAAAGTGGAATAGAAGCAAGTGTAGGTAACTTGAGGGAAACTTAATGCTGGTGTTTCGAAATGCCCATTATTTTGTGCTTAAGAAAAAACAACCCCCTCAACCCTACTTTTGTTTGTTAACCACACAACTGGCCTGAACAAAGCCTCTCTGGAACGGGGAACCTGGGCCAAAGCACAACATAATGCCCAGCTAAGCTGAATAAAATGTTTTTTTTTTATTATTATTCCACCTCTAGAGCTGGTTCTCCGCCCTCAGAACTGATTGTTGCACGAGGTTGCTGAGAGAGTGAATGTCACCTCTGCAGCTTCTTCTGCCCTCTCCTTTCTCCACCATGTTCTCTCTCTGAAGGTTCTGCTGCTCAGCTGGAGTGTCCAATGGATTGGTAGTGTAGCTTGGCCAGAGTGGCTGATCTCTGTCATCAGTCTTTGTTTTCCAGTCTGGAAAACTGGTGTGATATTATATCCTTCCTTCTACCCTTATTTATTTAGAGTGTAAACTTATGAAGTGAGGGCTTTCTATTTCCAGGCCCCATGCAATGCCATAGCTGTGTTTAGCAAGAAGCTCGTGTGATAAACCTGATTTGAAAACACTCAAACAGGAGGTTGTCAAATGGAAGGAGCTAAGTTATCTCTCGTTCTCCTGGCTGTTTGCCTTCTTTACTGCACCGCTACATGTTATCCCTCAATATACAGGTTACACCCACACGCTGACGTGTGACCTAAGCCCTCATTTGCGTCACCTTCATTTTGAGCCCTCCTGCCACATGAGATCAATATGCAGGTCAGGAGATGGGGTGGTGGTGGGGCAGGGAGTTGTACAGCCCTGAACGTGTCTGGAAGGTAATAACCACCTAGATTCCCTCAGATTTCCTCATGATGTGGGTAGGTGAGCAACCCAACAGTGTGACAAGGACGAAAAGAAGGATCCAACTGTTGCACAGAAACCAGAGCTCCTCACAGACTGGGGGCTTGCAAGCACTTCAAATACAACTGTTTGGTCTCCATTTCTCTGAGCTGAGAGCTGAAGTGGAGGAGAGCAGTGCTGAACTACAGAGTCAGCCTGGAGTGCTTGTAGATAGGTGAATGCGAGCAAGCTCCTTCCGTGGACCCATGGTCTTCACTCAGGATAAGGTTCTACTGCCTGTGCATGACAGACAGTCCTGGAGAAGGAAGCAGGCACTTTCCTGAGGTTGAGGAAGAGAGTGAGAAAAGCATAACGTTTTGTACGGGCTTTTATTGGCAGCTTTGCATAGCGTATAAGCAGGCCTCAAAAAAGATAAAGCAAGAAGCCGCGTTATCTGTGCAGCACCACTCCTGTCTCTTTGCCTGCCAAAGCTTAAAAAAACTTCCACCCCCCTCCCCACAAAACTAAACACCATAAACAGAGCATAACACAATGCCAGCTTCTCGAAAATGAAGTCATGAACTGCAGTGACCCGGTAGTTTTACTTTCTGGGCTTTATTTATTTATTTTTTTAGGGATGACAGATGGTGCTTATTGTACGAGTAGTGGCTTCTCTTCAAACCTGGGAAGTACAATGAGCATAATGTTGCAGGGAGCAAAGTCTACTTTGCAGGTTGCAGTAAAGGTTTCAGGAGTAACAATGGCTGATGTGGAGCAGAGCTCCAGCTAAAGACAAAGCTGAATGACAAGAATGTCTGGAGCCTGACTTGTTAAAAACTTTAAGAGCAAATCATGCCAACATGAAGTCATTGTAAAGCGTTCCTTTGGAGGGAGTCAATGTAATGAATACAGTGGAAGCATAAAATGATTTCATGTTGCATTGTGTTTTGAATAAGTTACAGCCATTGAGTGAATCTACTGAATCATTTGTGTACTGGGATGTGTGCTGCTTTCTTAGGGTTTCTTAGTTTGCATTTGTACCTTACATAGCAGATTGAGTGTGCTGTTTTTATACCAGAACAACTCCAGCTCCTAAAGTCTGATACTCTATGAGGTCTGCTCTGAAAGTGGTGCCTCCAGTTTTATTATGTTGGCCCACAACGTCAGAGGTGGGTGTGGGTGGTATGGCAGTAGAGGCTGAACCTTCCTGCCAGTATTCCATTACATTTTGTTGCTGTGTGACAGATGGCAGGAGGGAGGCAGTCTGACAAAGTGACATTTGACATGGAAGTGCATACAAAGCAAATGTGTGTCACTGAATTCCTCCACGCAGAAAAAACAGCTCCCACTGACATTCATTGATGCTTGCTGAATATTTATGGCAACCAAATAGTGAATGTGAGCAAAGTGAGGCAGTGGGTGGTGTAGTCATGACAGCAACGTGAAAGACAAGCCACATTCTGGATGGCCATGCAGATTTTTACCAGCGTGGCATGCAGGCTCTTATTCATCACTAGCAAAAATGCACAGCTAATGGTGGTGAATGTGCTGAAAAATAGTGGGTTTTTTTAGCTGAGAATTTGCTCTATCAAATAGCGTTATTGTACTCTTGTATCTGTTGTAGTTTCCATGGAAATAAATAAGAAATTACATCTGGAGCAACCTATGTACGTAGAACTTGCAAAACGGAGTTCAGTTCCTGCCTGAGATCTCTGCATACTACTTTGTGAAACTACATTTGAAGAAAATAAGAGAAGCTGTGTAGAGTGTGAACCTTTATCCCTCTTGAAAAGGGCCTTCATGATCACTCCACTTGGATTTTACCTCAATTAAGTGGTAGATTAAGTAAATAACATGGTTAAACACTCAAGAAATTATAAAAGTGGATTAAAAATCAGTTCTTACATAGTTTTTTGTGTGGGAATTAACTTCGGATTTTCAAAGTTATAGAAGGAAATATTTAATGTGCAAATCTATTTTAATATGCTGTGTTGAAAGTATTTAGTTTGCTCACATACCAGGAATTGTTAGAGGACTTACAGGGAAGCTCTGGAATATGAAACTACTGTACCACAGGAAAATAAAAAGATATATAGATATCTAGAGATATCGTAGTATGTCCCATATTTGAAGGAACCCACGGGGGTCGTCAAGTCCAACTCCTTGGCTCCTTGCAGCACCACCCAAAATTCAAAGCCAATGTCTGGGAGCGTGGTCCAAATGCTTCTTGAGCTTCAGCAGCTTGGGGGCTGTGACCCAGGGTCTGTTCCAGCATCTGGCCACAATCTAGTGTAGAATCTTTTCCTAATCCACAAACTGACTCTCTCCTGATGCAGCCCTGTGCCATTCCCTTGGGTTCTGCACTACCTGTTGAGAGCCAAAACTTCTCTCCTTCCACCCCAAAGGCAGTAAATGCTTTATGTCTTGAGGTAGTGGGTATATTTTGGTTTGTTGTAGATGAATATGAATTGGATACATGAAGTTCAGAGTATGATTTTTGGATTGGTGCATGTTGCCTTTAAATTCCTTTGGAATGCAGTTGTGAAAAGAAATTTCAATGTAAAATTTAATTGGAATAGCAATCAGATGGTGATTAGAATCATAGACTGGCTTGAGTTGGAAGGGACCTTAAAGATCATTAGTTAAAAACCCCCTGCCTTGGGCAGAGTTGCATCCTGCTAGATCAGGCTGCCCAACCTGGCCTTCAGAGATGGAGCATCCCTTGCTTCTCTGTGCAGTTCCAGTGCTGAATAGACCAGCCTTCAAATCCATATATTTCTAATTTAGAGATGAGGATGTGGTGTGGGACCATGTCAGAAGCCTTGCAGAAGTCCAGGTAGATGACCAGTTACCCTTCCTTGGTCTACCAGTGCTGTCACTCCATCATAGAAAGCCACCAGATTGGTCAGGCATAATCTGCCCTTGGTGAAGCTGTGCTGACTGTCTTGGATTACCTCTTCATATTGCCTTAACATATCTTCCAGGAGGATCTGCTCCATGGTCTTCCCAGGCATAGAAGTGAGGCTGTAGTTCACCAGCCTGTAGTTACCCAGGTCGTCTTTTCTCCCTTCCTGGTGGAAGTAACTCCAGTCAGCTTCATGCTTGCAGCGAACTATGGTACAGATACCAGAGTACATCAGGAGCTTGCAAAATGGTGAGAAGCAAGATTACGCTCACACCTCAGTTCACAGAACAACTTGTTGCCTTTGTAGAATGATTTACTAGTTTAACTTCAGTGGCATTTCAGAATTCATGAAATATTTGCTTGAAATAGATGCCTATAAAATACTTTTCCTCAGCACTTCTGAGTATTTCAGTGTGTTTAAGCCTCGCCAGTTTTGGAGAAATGTGAGAATGTTTTAATGTTAACACTTGAGAGTGCAAAATGTTTTATGCTGGCCAGAATAAAATCTTCGGTGTGAGTTTGAATCAAGACCTGAACAGTGCCATTGGAGCTCTTTGTTCTGGAAAGCAATTGCTGTCTTCAACTGGAGAAACAAGTAAACTTCTAAACAGTGATAGCTTTGGGTCTGGCTGTAGAAAGGTATGTTTTGATTGGAGAGGTCCAATTGTGTATGCATCTGGTATTTGCTGTCATGTTCATGATTAATTTTGGACGTTGTTATACTAAAGTAACAATGAAGCCATTGTCACCAGTAACATTTTCACTTTCCTGTGTTGCTGTGATGCTCATTTAATTGTTTTTGCAAAAGTGCTAGGATATGGGAACTTTTTCATGTGTGAACCATGGGGAACACGGGAATCTCATGGTAAGAGTTTGGTATGTTTGTCGTTCCCGTAAGGGATGGTAATGAGGAAAACTTTTCAAATCAGTTCATTGCTGGTGGTAATTCCTATCTGCTAAAAATCTATTATACTTCTCAGAATCTTTTCCCCCATCAAGGCAGCGGTACTGTTTGGGTTTTGTTTGTACTGTGTATTTGCTGGAAAGAGAGCCCTATTGTTTTTTAGGAGGTTGATTACAAACATAAAACAGATTCTCTTGAGAATGCTTTGTCTACACTCATCACAATTGGTAATTGTTTTGTGTTGTGTAATACTTTGCATGCTGCACTGCTTATTTGGAAGTATCTGTGTAAATCTCAGAACGGATTTCCACATCAAACCATTGATGTTTTGAAGGTAGGTCCTAGAATGAATCATGAAACTTCTCCAGACTCATGTACTGCTAGATGATGCGTATTTGGCAGATTGAGGCCAATTTTTCTAACCATTTTGGAGACAAAATTCACTGCACTTGAATGGTATCTTCTTCAAGTAAAACCTGGGTTAAATAGTTCTCAAAAATAATTAAAAAAAAACAACAAACAACAAACAAAGAAATGAAAAAACATCCCAACAATTACTTTCTGCATGGAAACAGATTGAAGCAGTGTCATTGTGTAAGAAGTGGGTGTCATTTTATTTGCGCCAAGTCCACTTGCAGCGATCATTCCAAAATGCCAAGGGAAGAGGAATCCAGGACCCTCACGTATCCTATTCACAGGGTGTGTTCAGGTGGAGATGGGCAAAATGCATGGAAAAAGTGAGACTTCTGCCACACGTTTTCTTTGTAGGTTGCTTAATTGTAGATGAAATTATAGGGAGCATAAGAACAAGTGGTCTATTAGCAAAGCCATAAAAACAAACCATTTGCCACTTCTAACAAATGTTGAACAAAAATACACTCCAAATTTTAAAAATAAATGAAGACTTGGCGAAAAATAAGACCTGGGTTTATCTGCATCTCATCAGGTACATGGCGTCCTGGACGGCAGCCCACTGGCAAAAACATGGGGAGTGTTATCCTTTGCAGCACTGGGAATGTTCTCTGCTGAATTTGGCGCCAATGACCGAGCTCTGCTTGTTAGCTGGAGTTCACACAGACTTCTTGCCAGGCCTGCCCAGAATACTGTCTCCTCTGACTTCCTGTGGTCTTGCATAATATTTCCTTGCTACTTGTATAACTGCGACTCGATCTGGTCACTGCCCTGTCAGACAGTTGACTTTTAAAAGGCCGGCCCCGCAAACGTGCGGGTGAGTGGCCTCGGCCTAAGGAGCCATCCCTGCAGTGATGCTGGCGGAGATGCCTGGCCGTAGGGAGCCAGGGCTATATGGTGATGCACCATGCTGGGGAGCAGTGATCCTGCCTACCTCAACCTTGGGACGAGAGAAGCACCAGCAGAACTTCAGATTGACTACACCTTCAAAATAAGAGCCACTGTGACTGGTTTCTGTGGCAAATATGGGTGTTAATTAAGAAGGGGGAGATGATGACAGTGTATCAATGAACGAGCACGTTCTCAGAGCATGGTGGAATTCTCATCATTGTTAGTCCTCACTCGATTAGGAGTGCTTGTGTTTGCCTTGTGATTGTGCTTCAGGTATCGAGTGTCAACTTTAAGACGAAGATGACAGAATTTAAGAAAGCATGCTTCTCATTCTGCTGATTTTTTTTTTTTAATGCTTATGCACATGTTGTTTCTGCCATTAATAAAGTAATGCAAATTTTAATGTTTACTGCTTAGAATCCTGGATTATTCTTATATACATTTTGGAAGTGAATTTCAAAGAAGTTTGTATGATGTATTTTGACGTTTATACTGGTAATTTTTTTAAATGAGCCGTGTCAGTAACCCATTTACTAAAAGGTGGTCATCTAACATGACATCTTCAGCAGTCCCCTTCTAAGTGTAGCTTTCAAGCTGTTAATCCTGTTCTTTGGCAACCCCATTCCTGGCATGACTTTGAGAAGATGAAGAGTAAAGGTTACAAAACAGTTGTTTCAGCACACTTGTAAAATTACTCAGTGGGCTTCAGTGATTTGTGAATTACAGTTTTCAGCTCTTGTATGTTCTTCTAGTTATGTGCAGTTAAGAACTAGAAGAATCATTTTAGGGGAAGCTTTTGAAGTGACTTAGTCATCACAACCCCGTGAGATTTTGTTTAAATCATCTCATCCTGTCTCCTCTTCCACGAATCCAGGTTATCCAGTTGTCATGGTAACTTTGACATAGAAAAGTTCATGCTGCCTACACGTGACTTCTTGCAACACTGTTTATTAATTTGGTTAATTTAATAGAAAAGATACTTTTATCAGTTAATGCGTATTATGAGGTAATTTTCTGGTCAGTTTTTATAGACTAACCGATATGGCAGCTGGAAAATTCCCAGAATAACATAATAGCAATACTCCTGACATCTAGCAGACTATTTTACAAGATTCTGAAAACCAGTATTTCTGGGAAGATTATATAAATACACCACATTTTTGACACATTGGATGCCCAATAAGCCTGATTTGTCTGAGCATTTTTCTTGCAAATGATGGAGAAGCCTCTTTATGTGCCAGTACAAAGCTAGGTTCTCACTGATGGTTTTGGGGTCCTAGAGAAGCCATACAAATAGAAATTGTATTGTAGAAGTAGACCAATGCTGAGTTGGCTCTAAAATTAAGGAAGAAACCTAAGGATTATAAAAGATACTGGGCTGGACATAACTTAGCCAAATGCAGAACACAGGCCACAGTCATGAGGAGAGATTTCCCCTCTCTATAGAGAAGCAGGTGAGGATGAGTTTTAGTACCTGGCAGTCTGTTTCTTCTTAAGAGGTTTTTCCTCTACTATGTAAATCATCTGAACAGTTTTAAAGGATTTCAGAAAAAATCACTATAAATGCTCTTTGAATCAAAATTTAGCGGTGTCTGAGAGGTACTCCCTATTATTTTCTATTTTTCTTTTCCTTAGTTTTTCTTTGATTTAAGTAGGTGCAAATGATTGTTGTGGAAGTTTTAGGGGGACAAATGCCCACCGCATTCAGCAGGAGTTTTATTTGCATAAACAGCTCAGGGTTGTGCACTTGTACACATGTCTAAATATGGATCATGGTCAAGTAAACAAGCATGTAGCTGTACGCAGCAATCTGCATTCAGAGCTGGGGAACACCCTGTGCCTCTCATATGGCTGTGTACATGCCTGCATCTGGAACTCCTTGCAGCCTGGTGCTGAGGGCCGCGATCGCCAATCCACGCGGGCCTCACTGCAGGAAGGGAGCGATAGCTATCTCTGAGGGGTAGAGGCCTCCGTCATTGGCTTTTGGAGCAGTAAGATACTGCTCTCCTTTGAAGGACATGTCAGGGCAGATAGGAACTTTCAAAATGCCTGCGCTCACAGATAAAGGGAGAAGGCAGCAGCTTGACTAACGTTGGTTGTTTTCAGTCCTAGAGGCCTGTCGTTTTGTGACGCACAAGATTTTGCTCCCTGTTCCTCAGGATGAACTTTTGCAGGAGCAAGAGTAGACTTCTTATCTAAGGAAGAAGCTGTGTACAGACTAACTGGAAACATTAGAAAAATGGGGCTATGCTTGTGCTGCCAAAGAGTATCAGGGCATTTCTTGTGAATCATGTCCTGCAGCTGACAAAAATATCTGTAAATCTCTTTGTATATATTTTGTAAAGAGTAATGTGAAATACTCATGACTATTTGGATACTCTTTATACATATTACAGAAGATAAAGAGCAAGTGATATATATGTGTATTTATTTAAAATTTTCTTATTATCATTTTAAATTTCTTTATGAAACTTAGCTCTAGACTGTAGTCTGTCCCCAAAGAAAGCCAAATTTGTGATGCCGCTGCAAAGTATGCCGTGTCTCATGCAGTCTTATAGAGTGTATGCTGTAATTAGGGATCTGTGCACACGAGGAAATGACGTAGGTGCGTAATAACAATTTCCTTGTATTACCCTAAAATCCAATATCCTTATGTACTGAAGACCTCAGGAGTTTTGGAGTAGCTTCTCCTGCTGTCTGAAGTAGTCATGCTCTGTACTTTTCAGAGGATAGATCTTAGAAGCACAGATAAGTGCATTTCTGTGTCTAAGCATGCTTTAAAAGCTTGTGGTTTGAAAAAGTGAGATAAAGGAACTGTAAAATTAACAGCGAAAACCAGCACATGCTATGGTGAGGAAGTCTAGTCTTAGCTATAATATACAAAATAGAGATCTGAAAAGCTCTCTGGTTGTCAGATCTGCCAAATCATGCAGATGCAAATGATAAATATTGCTGTTGCTTATGTTGCATTGGTTCCCATCTGTTTTAAAAGCATTAGGGAATCCTGCAGATCTGGAATCAAATTACAAAAATTTTGAAAAGTCAGCAAAAAAGTGCCGGAAAGAACAATGGCGTCTCACAAATTTTACACACTTAAGTTTCTCTTAACAGCAAAAATAAGGAAGTTTCTGTTTTCTTAAATAAGGAAATTTCCATTTCCTTTAATGAGGAACATTGTTGAAACGAAGGTGAAGAGAAGCTCAGTGCAATATGAGCTGTGCAGAGCACAAGAGGTACACTCTCCTTCTCCTGATGTGAGTTCTTGTTTAGTCTCAGTAAAGCATCTCTTTGGGTGAAGTGGTGTGTGCTACCAAGGGCTGGGAAGGGGCAAGGTGGCTCTGCCCTTTCTGCGGAGTCCAGTTCCGCAGCGTGATTTCCTGACAAGGCTGCACTACGTTGCCTGCTATACAGCAGGGCTGGCCAGACCAGACCATGAGCAGTGAGGAAAGGAGATGAGCAGTTTAAGCTCTGAGCGTTATGCTGGCTTAACACAGCGTGTAATTTGAAAGGTTTTTGCTGAGTCTTAGGTCTATGCTAGTCATTGGAAGCATCTGTGGCCGCTGGACCAAACTTCTTGGGGATGGTGGTCCAGTGAAGAGCTATGGGTAATACATGGGGGCTGGGAGAATGTTTTGAGGAACCACCACTCTGTTTTCTCTGCCCTTCTCGGAGTCCTCTGATTGAAATGAGCTGATGGGAAGATGCTGGGCTGTATCCACCTCTCCCCTGGCCCACCAGGGCTATTCCCTATGTGTCTCTATAGATAAGGATACTTCAAGAAGGTTGAAAGGATTGAAGAAATAGGCACACAAATTACCTTAACAGGCAACCAGCTTCACTTCTGTTCTATCCAAATTCTCGGCAAAAACCTGTCCTGATGATTTTTTTGACCATGCATGCTTTTTGAGCAGACATCTTCATGATTGTATATCTATTGTTAATACAGGTATGAATCAACTTTCAGTCTGATGTTTAATAAGGACTCTTACAAAATAAGTATTTTTGTTGCTTCTGCTTTGCTTTGTTTTGCAGAAAAATAAACAATTGCTACTAATTATTCCTTAGTAGTTGCCACTCCTTTTCTCCAAATGGTATGTATTTTATTCCTCAGCAAAGCACATTTTGCATACTGTTAGCACAACTTTAGCCTTGGTCAAGCACTAGGGGATTACTTAGATAAGATACTAGCCATGGCTAGCGTAATCTCTTGATAAAACTAGAGCATCATTAGGATGTAAAGCTATAGCCTTGGAAGACAGAGAAAACAGTATGTAGGACTCTCTGAAACTCTTATTGAATGAGAGTCATGAGCAAACAGATTTTTGCAAGGATTATAGAGATCCTTTTGTTAACTTTTGAGATAATCATTAAACCCTTTTCTTGTTGCTTAAAAATTGGTGCTCTCAATTGTTTGTTACTGTTAAATCAATGAAGTAAATTACTTGGTAATAAATTCCAGCATGGGGAAAGAGTGTCATGTGTCATAGTCTATTTCTAGCAGAATTTGAGTACTGGAAACATAGGAAAAATGAAAGTTGAAGATTAATGACTTAATAACAAGATCTTTGGGACCATGCCTTAAATATGGAAGACAGCAATTTACATTTGCTTCCTGTAGGGTGACTTTAATAAGGAACAGAAGGCATTTAGTATATGCTAATGCTGAGTCTCTTCTATGCATCTGTTGAACTTGGAAACTGTAAAATCTGTGATGGAGACTTGTAAGATGGTGCACAGACAGATATGAGAGTGATGCTGTAGGCAGGGAGTGATGAGGAGAGGAAATGGTGATGAGCACTCCAAAAAGCTTGGGGGGGCATCAGCATAGCTAATGTGGAGTTCTGTTTGAGAGAGAGATGTTTACATGCTAGTTAGAATTGCATATACAGCAAATAGCCTTAAAAATATTTTGTGGTCACCAGTACTTACATACAAAGCAAAACCATAATTACAATGCTGTTCTTGTTTTTGGAACATTATCGTGTGCCAAACAAGTTCTGTGTATTTGTAGGGCACAATAATGTCAAAGATCAACTGAGTGTGAAGAGGATTGGTTTACAGGTACCTGCCGTATTCACAAAACCAGCAAAAGCTAAATTCTCATTCGCATTGTGTTGTGAAGACACTAACCTTCAAGTGTTTGTCTATGGCTTCTGCAGCACCTGCTCACAGAGCCCACGTTGCCCCAGTAGGTGGTAGGTGGGTGGCTGGTGCTGGTCGGGCTGTGCAGTCTGTGAAAGGACATCATTAAGGTCCTTTTGTTCTTCCCTAGTGATGTATGAGCAGCTTCCAGCAGAAAAAAATCCCCTTAAACGGAGTTTGCTGATGATAATCATGTCTTATGAAACTCAGTAGTTTCTCTTTCCTGTTTTGATCGTTCTGGTGGCTTCTTTTGGAATGCTGTCCAGTGTATTGGCTCCTATATTTTTTTGAAGTGTTTCGAAAAGTTCAAGGAAAAATTTTTGGTTTGATTGGAGAGTTTAAGAAGCAGGAGTCCTCACTGCAGTTGGAACAACAATTTCCTAGATAGTTTTACACTCATTCAGCCTTCCCTGTCCTACCAGTGTCCCTGCTGTTGGTTTTAAGATAAATTATAGACCTGGAACAGCATGTAGGTCAGATGCCTGGCATAAGAAGCAAAGACTTCATCTTTGGCAGAGCAGCCAAGCTCCCACAGACCGAATGTCTCCAGGATTTCTCCAGGTTAAGTGAAGGGTATTGAACTTACTCCTCCAGTCCAGCTTGGAAAGCTGACAATCTCAAATCATTTGTTGAACTTCTAATCAAAACAAAAAAATCTTTGTAATGCTTGGAAACAGATCGCTAATAGTTTTAATACATTAGAAAAAAACCCTGCTATTTGTGACAAAATGCTTGTGTATTAGCAGCAAAGGAGCTTTGTCATTCATTCGTAGCATGTTTTAAAGAAGCACCAACTTCTTGCAGGCATGAGTAACAAAGTAAATTGAAAATGTGGAAGATTTTGTGCCTTTGTCTGGCCTTGCTTATACCCTGTTCAATACTAATGGGACTGTATGGGATGTAAATGGCTACAGCACTTGGGCCGTTATATATAAACCAAATTTGGGGAAATCTTAGTGTTTGTTATGCACAGTGAACCTCTGGGAAAGCTTCAGCCTTTGACCTCTGTAGTGGGTTATGACAGAGAAGAATCGTAAGAGCTGGATTTAGACCCATCTGTGGAAAGCTGCTTAAAAATATTTAACTAACATTTTCTTCTTCTTCGCCCCAGCTCAGTAAAGGTCCTCTTAAAATATATTCTCTGTGACTTCATTTTTATCATTGCTTTGGGAGCCCTGTCCCCAAGCCTACTTGTAAGGAAATGATTAAATTATATTCATGTTTGAGCTTTGAAATAGCCTTGGTGCAAGTCCAAGAAGTATTTTCATGCTCTTCCAAATTTCCATGCTCTTTAATATTAATCTATTTTCATCAGTGACCTGCCCCAGCAGTAAAATTTGTTTGTGATTGGTCATGTAATGATTGCTGAAGGAACATAGGAGACAAATGAAATTTATCTCAGACTAAAAAAATTATTCTAGGAAAAAATAAGGTTTTTATTAGAAAATGAAATGGAATTTGACAAGTAACAGTGGGTAATTTGTTACACAAATCATTAAAGAAATTATAGTAGCAGAACTCTTTCATTTTGCTTTTACAACATAGAATATTCTTCTCTTTGAAATACGCAGTCACTAGCTTTTAATTTTGCATTATATGTTAATAAGTGTTTATTTTTGGTTTGTGGTGGCAATTTAAAAGTGAGCAAATAGTAATGACATTTATTGCTTTTGAGAACCTTTTCACGTGGTTCTACATGTCATAAGTTTAAACTATCCCAAATATCTAGAATTAAGGAATTCAAGGAATTATTTCCTTTTTGTAATGTTAACCTAGACGGTCTTCAGAAAAAGTCCAAACATCTGGCTTCAAGTTAGCAGACTTTTTGAAACTGTTTTGCTTAGTGAGGCTTTTTGTTGGGTTTATGGTGAAAGGATGTTTTGTGCAAGAACAGGAGTGACTGTACTGCTTAGGAGAATTACTATTACTTATGACTATTGCATGTTTTAGTCAATAGTGTTTTGGGCTTTTTTTTCCTGCAAAATTGTTTTTAATCAAAGCCATTATACTATCACTTAAATGGAAAGACCAGCATTTGCCCAGAACAGCTGTGTAGTTACATTAGCTTCTATAAATAAGTTTATTATTTTAGAAAAAAGTTGTAAAGCACTCTGTTTACCTCTATGGAAGTAAGTAGAATAGCTTAAAATATGCCTAAGTAAAGGATGAAGAGCAACATTTGAACGAATGACATCCTTTAAGGGTTCTTTATGGATATATAATATTTCAATCAAACACAATTTCTCTGTGGTTTTGTGGTCTTACAAAAACTGAAAGGAAGGAAAGCACTATTTCACTGTTCAGCTGGCTGAAATACAATTATTTCCTTGTTTAAAACATTGATTCTCCCTGTTTGCATTGAGATGTTTTTGGAGGCTGACAGCATATTCTCAGATTTTTCTGTGTTAAGTTCTATGACATTTTCTCTAAAATATGAAAACTTCTATTCACTGTGTAGCGAAAATAAAAGCATTAGCACACACTCTGTACTCCTTTAGAAATGCACATTGGTTAGAGAAGTTTCATTATCATGCATGCTGAAAATGTGGTCTAAGAGCTTTAATTTACCTTCATCTGTCAATGTTAATGGACAGAGCAAGTGCTGGAGCTGCTGTAAAACAAATCTGTTTTCCTTTTTTCTGCTGTGCTAGATAATGAAATAAAAGCTAAATTATCACTGATAAAAGTAATTTGCAGAAAAGCAATGATAAAAATATAACAGCAGAGCTTGCCATTAGCAGTTTAAATGGATAATGTTTGCTAGTGCTTCTAACATACTTCTGTCCTCTGTTTTTTGTTGTATTTTCCCCCTTCACCCATGCTGGGAAGGGCCTTTAAAATTACAGATACACTAAATCCAAGCATGCTTAACTTTCTGAGGGGTAGCTACTATACATATACATATATATATATGTATATAAAATAAAACTACTATATGTATATATAATCTTGTTCTGTACTACAATATTGCTAAGTCAAAGCATGTAGTTAGTGCTTTGAGGCACTGTATCAGTATAATTTTATCCATCCTAACTTTAAGAATGTGTTTGCTAATGATGAAAAATGAGAAAATGGTTTAACTCCTTGCTGTGCTGGTAGCTCTTGTAAACTTACCATGAATTATGTGATATTTACTGTTGAAGCCTTAATTCTTGGAAGCATATTTAGGTGAGTGAGGCTCCTAGCTGCCTGTTGTCTGTTTTTGTTGTTCTTTATTTGTTTTGTTTAGCTGTTTCTATCATTAAGCCATAAAAATTAAGTTTGAAGCCATGTTCCAGTTGTTCACAAAAACTCAAAAATGGGGAGGCTGATGCATAGACTGCTGAGCCTCATGTATTTGCGTGCATGTTGTTGTTCCAATGTCTGTATATACAAATGTACACAAACCTTTTTAAATCTTATAATTTACTTTTAAACTAGCCTTATCTCTATTGAAATTGAGTCATCATTTTTTAAAAAATGACTGGAATTCATACTATTTTTAAGATGGAAAGCCAGTTTCCAGGGTAAAAACTGGATATTAGCCAAGGAATGCTTTAAAGAGGGTTGTCTTCTTGTTATGTTGAACATACTGATTGGTACATAAGTAGTTTGTAAAAGTATTTATTTAAAGACATTCAGTTGTGAATGGCCACACAGGAGCAACTGCTAAACTCTGATTGCAGTACCTAAAAGCATTCTATGTTTGCAGCCTGGATACTGCTGTGCAGCGCTTGCCAGTTTGAAAATGTCAAGGACAGTTACGGTGTTGCATTCCTGACTGGCCTGCCTCTGACCATCCTTCAAAAAACCTGCCCTTTCTCCAGTGCTCCTTCTCCAGCTATTGCTGCCAGTTGATATTTTGCTGTTCACGGCTATGCCTGTAATCCTGGGGAAGGCCGGGCCTCACTGGTCCAGGCACCCGGGGGAAGCAGATGTGCTTGCTCTCCCTGCCCCCAAAAATAAGGCAAGGGCACTGTGGAAGTTAAGGAAACTCTGTTCATCAGTGTGTCCATGCAGAATATCAGCTGGAGCACACAGCCCTGGTCAGACAACCTCAGAAAGGTGCAGGCCTGTGTGTGGTACAAAGCTACTACTTTATTTTATTGTGCAAGAATTAACGTAGGAGAAGGTATCACTTTTAAGAACTTCTTAGAGTATTTTTATCTGACAAAACCCTTCAGATGATGTGGGTCTCTGTTGTTCTAAAGTGCTTCACTATTGACTGCAGCCGAACACTGCCATTATAAAGTATTATGACATCATAAACTTGAGGTTTCTTTCTGTATTATTCAATATTTTGTGTGTATTCCTTCTGTGTTTAGCAAGTGTTTAGGAAAAAAAACATGTTAAAACATTAATATATCAATACACAGATAATTAGGTTCTTATTTTGCAGTACTATTCAAATAGATGATCACAAAGTGTATTTCATGGAGTGGCCTTCAGAGATTCTTTTTGTGGCATAATAATTAGATATAAATATAATAGAATAATAAGAACACCATAATGGAAGAAAATCTAAGCCTTAGTTTACTGATAGAAAAGAAAATTAAGAAAATAACCTGAAACTGTGATGGCAGAGGTCTGCTTACCAGCAGCAGTGGTGCTGTTACTCACAGCTGGCTATTAATAGGCGAGTGGGAGGGATGTGATGCACCAAGCTGACTCCTTTCATGGCATGTCAAACACAACTTCCGTGAAGTAAAACTTTGATGAGTTAGCATCAAAGCTGTATCACCATAGCTGAATAGCAGAGCAGTCTAGTGCATTGGCACTGTGTTTATCTGGTGGTTAACAACACGCCTTAGAACATAATGGAGTTGCAAAACTGGTGCTCATGCAGAAACAAAAGCCAGAGGGTGAGCTCTAGTATGCAAGCAGAAGTAGGCGAGGAGTAGCTCTGCTGTCTTATCTACATATGGATTTGTCATACTGTAGCTATGAATGGATGTTGGACAAAACTATCTCACTGCTGAATAAAATAGTCCCCTATATCCCCGGTGGCAAATCCAAATAGGGAGTAAACCACAAAACCATTGGAAACAGCAGTTTTAAACATTGCGAGCTTTAGAAAAATACTCTCTATGCTGAAAAGTCAGCGGAAAACTCATGGGAGCTCTTGCACGTCCAATTTGTCTGCAGGGAGGAGTCTGCAAGTGCTCAGTGCCTCCAGGACTGCTGAGTTATGTTGCAGTCAGAAGTGGAAGCACGCTTGAAAATTTGCTGTTTTAGGAAGCTTAGGTAAGCAGTCAGGGCAGAGGTAAAACACGTGAGGCCTGAGCTGTGCAGACTGAGAGCAGTTTGTTCAGGCCGGAGGTGGGAAAGACATTACCAAAGACTTTTGGTAAATGAAATTGTTGCTGCTGGAAGGGAGAGATGTCCTACTTAGGGAGTTCAGACCTTCCTGAGAAGGGCTGAGGATGTACAAGTGCAAGCATGAGGCCTACTGAGCCATCTGGAGAGGTTTGCATGGGTGAGGAAAGAGCAAGTTGTTTCAGCAGCATGAGAGGGCTGGAAATTCTTGGGCAGATAGAAAATAGATCTCAATGTAAAGTTGTATCTGTACAGTTGTAGTCTTGTATGCTTCTTTGAAGGTACTACAGAGTAGAGGAGATACTTTTATCCTTTCTAAAAGTTTTTACGCAGTAACATTTCTTCTTCAGGGTATCTTTGTGTAGATGAGAAGTGGATCTTTTAGGTCATTTCTCGTCTAAGTCTTGGGAGGTAAGGCTGATGAAGGTACTGGGCAGGCTGGAGCCTTTTCCTCATAAATGGTATTCATGGAGTTCAACAGAATTTATCTTTGTCGTTCTGACTGTTCTCAAAGCTTGGTTAATTGGGATGATCTCTGCTTGCATAACTGGGGCTTAACAGAGTCCAGATATTCCTGTATTTCAGCCACACTTGCACCTTTCACCCTATGTGAAGCAAGACACTTGGGGTGAAAAGTTCTTCCACTTTGCCCTTTATCTAATTCTGTGTCTGTGCTTTAAAATATTTTCCATGCCCTTGAAGTCTTTCTGCACCCATGGGATTTTTTTGGGTTGTCTCCTTTCCCCTTCCTCTCCCATAGTCTCCTTACGGCACTCCCAAATTTTTCTCCCATTTTCTGAATTATGTTATCTACTTCCTCCAGAGATGGTTTGATAAAAATCTGGTTTCCAGTTCTCTCCATGCTCAGGCCTCTTTGTGGTAGAGAACATCATTTAATGAAGCTCTGTTAATGATCCTTCTTGCTTTCCTTAAAACGTTATCAGTTTCTAATACTCCTCAATATTTCTATTATTTTTTTCTACAGTGTTATAGTATTTCCAGTGTCTCAAAAATATTATAACCTAGTAAGACATTAATTATTTCTTGGCCTATGAAATTCCATGACATTTTCATTGTTGTTTTTATGCAACAGACTTGTAGAAATAGCTATTTTTTCCATGCAGACCCTCTATTTTGTTTGAAGTTCCCTCCAGTTTGTTGTTTCTACCTACTTTTTTTTTTTTTCCAGTCTTCATCTCCTTGGCTACCAAGTAACCGATCTTAACACAGAAACTTGGATGGTCCTTCCCTTGCCAAACAGTGGCTGTCTTCTTCTAGCAGCTGATTTGATACAAGGAGTGTTACATGTCATAGGCAAATTGAAAGCTAAGCATTGTCTGTTTATTGTCACTGACACAAGACAAGATAACAGAAACCAAAACTTATTTTGATGAGCTGTTTTGTAATCTTAACCCACGGACATCAGGATAACTCTATTTTCAGTTAATTTAATGAAGTGAGAATCAGTCCCAAAGACAGCTGCAATTCCCCCTGTGGGGGATCACATAAGGGAGAAACTTTCATTCTGTAGCATCACGTGCTTGTCCTTCATCCAGGATTCTGCTGGGTCCCTGTTGGGTCCTCTTTCTTTGTTGTACCATAAGTACCATTGTTTGAATGGAGTTTCATGGGGTTTTTTTTGTGTTCCCTAGCATATTTGGGTTCCCTGTTTGTGTGTGGGATGAGTGTCTGTATTGGATTCGTACTCTGAATTGGAGTCCAATAGTTTACAGGCTTGGGACATCTCACTTCCGACACCAAGGATGATTTTCCCAGTTGTTTTGTTGCTGTTTTTTATTTTTTTAATGCTAAAATGAGGAAGGGAGGAGTTGAACATTTCAAGGTGGTTATTTAAGTAGCTGTAGCTCCCAAAATACTCGAGAAAGGTGAGGTTGACTGTCTAGAACTGTTCTGAGCCCACCCTAAGCCAGAGGACATGCTCCATGGCAATTCAGTCCTTTCATGGCCGCAGGCTTTACAGGCACTCTGGCCGCTCGTAGATTTTTACTGTCAGTCTGTCAGTCACAGCTCATCTGTAGAAATATTCCTGCCATCATGTGTGATGGTGCATGGTGTAATACCAAAAGCACCTAAATAACAGTTTGCTGTGACTGGTTCATATGTAATGGAGGAGAAATTGCAATCACCAGAGTAGGTGCAAACACTGTATTTTCTGGGAACTCTGTGTTATTTTTTTTCCTCCGCAAACCCTGTAGCTTATCTTGCTTGCTTCTCTGTCTTTCCTCTACCCTCTGGCCAGACTCCAGTTTGTAATTCTGCATTCTTTGCTGCTCAGCCTGAGGTTTTTGATTTTTAAATGCTTGTTTTGAATTTGCATGATGTTTCTGCACAGAATATGTCAGTGACGCAAGACCTGCTGGTTAGAAGTTTTTTTTTGAGAATATGAAAGTCAGGTGGTATCCAGTTGGCACACCTATATGCCCAGAATAACTTCAGGCCTACAAAAATAGACAGTGAGAAGTTAATTCTTATGGAGGAAAAATAAAACCTGTGCAAATATTTTGGTGAAGGTGACTGACCAGTAGAACAACCTACTAAGTATTCGAATGGGTTGGATTACCATCCCTGAAAATTACATAAATCGTCCAGGTTGTTCTTTTAAAGAAATGCTCACATTCAACTTGTTTTAATTCAAGCGAATCATTTATGGATCCCTCTGATCTACAGGTTAGACAGGTTGTTGTTATTCATCCTTTCTGGGCTGATGAAGCTTGATGCTGTCATTTATCCTTCTCCCAAAGATCTTAGTAAGTCAGAGCTTCAGGGAAACATGTCTTCATTCAGGATTTTAATAAAACATGCTATAATCACAACGTATAAAATTTCTGCATCTACAGAAACTTGGACTGACATCCTACCTCTACTCTGATTTGAAGCTTTGTTGAAAATGTAATAGGTCAGTGGGCTTTCCTGCTTCTTTTCACACTGTGGGCAAGCTTTTCTCGCTGGGCTTTCAGAAAGGCTTTTTTCAGCTTTCTTTAGTGAAAGCTAAACAGTGTATTCTCAGCTGTCATAAACATTTAATGGTAGATAATAAAGTTTTATTTAATGTAGTTCATAAAGATCACCTATTTAATTCTTAGGCGGTGATCTGGGGTAGAGGATCTCTCTGCTGTTGAATGTTCACCACTGAATTTGCTGTGTTAATGACTATTCTTTTACAGCCCTTTGAGATTAATTTTTTTTTTAATGTTTTCAAGTTTTCTTTGAGTGACTAATGGGAAAATCCCCAGAAATTGGTGGAAGTCTATTACGTGTTTGAGGAAATGGCAGTATGAATGGAGGGGAAAAGTTGATAATTGGTAGTTGATATGTACAATGGTGAATAAGATGAAGAAAAATGGGAGTAAAATGACATACATAAGATGTATTTCTCTGAGGTTTGTTATTTCATAGACAACACTATTGACTATTCACAATTGACTAAAAACTGTATTAAGTCAAATTTAAACCATATTTGTACAATGTAGATGAATGCTGTCCCGTGCCATGCTCTTCAAAAGTAATTACTGACATTGTTTGCAATACACATTGCATTATTGAGCTTTCTTAATCTTAAATGCACTTCACACTGGCTGTTCCAGTAAAAGATTTAAATATTCATGTTCTGTATTGTGTATGAAAGGACTTTCTATTATTTCCCATGGAAGGATAAAAATCCTTTTATAACTACTCTTGGCCATGGCAGCATGTTTTGTACAAATGTAGTGAACCACACTGGTGTGCAAATACAACTCAAAAGGATATATTTATGCAAGCAGTGTTGCCTTTTTGATTCAGGATGAACCACTGCTTGCTCTGTACCTGCCTTGTCATTCTTTTGCACTAGCATTTGGAGTAGGCTTGTGGTACGACTGTTACCTCATCTTTGGCCTGAATACCATCCTAGCTGTCTTTTCTAATGACAAAATCATTCAGACAGTGAGTGCAGTTTTTGCTTTTCTTTTTTCCCCTCCTTTTTTTTTCTTTCTGCTTCTCCTAGAAAATTGTCATTTTTGGAACAACCATTTATGTTGATTTAGTAATTTAATTTAGAAAAGGGCAAGAAGAAAAAGTTGCATTTTCCAAAAACTGCTGTATGAAGGCACAAGGTTTGTTTCTAAAATTGCGCTGCGAGTGTTGAGACTCAGCTCAAAAAGGAGCCCACCTTTGCCCTCATCTTGGGAAGTACCATCTGTTTTGTGTAGTGCTTGAGATCCCTTATGCATGTACTGATACATTTGCATGCATTTCAGCATGTGTGTCTTGGGCTATCTTGTGAGAAATTTGGCTGCGATACAGTTAGAATGAGAACAATGAAATATGGATGTACCACACCCTGATGCAAACTGGAGCATCTGCTAAGCCCATGGAGTTGTGCTGATTTGCATTAGCAGTGAGGATGAATATTCTTTCTGTTTGTTTCATTGCTCTGCTGGGCCTAACTTAAGTTCAGCTGAAATGTGAAGTTCTGATGTATGTCCAAGATCTGGCTATTTGTAGCATATCTTCTGTTAAGGAAATACAGGGGACTTTAATAGTAAGATGACAACAGTGAATTCTATTGAATTACACAGAAGATCTTATTTTGTTGAATAACTAGGTTTTATTTACCACATAATATTGTCAAATTGTAACTTATTACAGTTCTTAGACTCTCACCTCCTGCCCTTCTGGGGAGATGGGATGGTGATGGAGATGGGAGTCAGGCACAATATATGCTATGTGTGATTTGTTTCATTATCTTCAAGGAAGGTAAAAGCTCCATCAGGAATAATAGCAGAAAACTGATTCTGTTACTTCATAATTTTGAAGTAAAAAGAAGAAAACAGAGAGAAATCTGGTATTACATCCTTCCCAGCTTTGCTGCTTCCTGTTCATCATCATCTGCTATACTCATCTAGAGCAACCATTCGCTGTTTCTAGGTACACAGGAATTTAAAGAGTCAGTAGGCAGCAGTAGGGAAAGAAACACAGATATAGCAAGGAATGCTGAAAAAGAATGACTGCATCTCGTTATTCTTGGTTTGTAATAGAAAATGTAGACAGCCCTTATTGCTATCAGTTCCCTTTGCAAGTTTTTGTGTAGTGAGCAGTTAATTATTCAGGGCTATGGATCAGATGAGCTGGCGGCCATTTCCTGACAGAACCAAGCCTTAATTTTTAGAATACTTGAAACTCTGTAGTTGAGTGTGGAGAGGCCACAACTGTTTCCTCCTCAAGTACCAGAGTTCTGATGTCCCTCTTGTTTCTGCCAGATACTGAGAGGCAGGCCAGCCATGAGAGTGCTCATCACAGTGACGCAGGCAGCCAAGGAAAAGGCTTTGCTAAGAAATGATGTGGGGGTTCTTTTGTTTGTTTGTTTTTGTTTTCAGATAAGTAACATCTCAGTGACTTGTGCTTCTTTCTTGTGATCACTGGTTTCTTTATTCTTCTCCACTGCAGTTGTTCGAATGAATATGGCTCAGATAGTTACTGTTGGGTGGTAATCAGGTGTGTGTACAAGGGTGGGCTGTCAGGGCACCAATTCCTCTGACCTACAAGACCTCCAATTTCTGATTTTAGCTGTAAATTAAGCTACTGATTTTCTATTTTATCAGTTTAAATGAGCAACAGACCTCAATACTAAGAGATCAGAATCACACCATGTGAAGTTATCACTTGCATCTCAGTTAACCTGATGGCTTAATTGAGATGGGGAATTAAAATGGTACAGTGTAAAATAACAGCCACCTGAAAGAAAGGCTGGAACTGAGAATGACCTGTGTCCCAGGATGTTTGTACAGACAAAACTTGCATTCCACAGTGCAAAAAATGCAGCCTGGCTTTCAGGATTTACACTGGATAGTTGTTTCAGGAAGTCAAGGAAACTGTGTAACATGGAATAATCAAAATTTAGGAATGTCTGTATTGTTGTTCTTAAGAATTATTGTTCCCTCCTTGCCAGAGAAGTGGCTGTTTAATCTGTCTTTCTGGGTGTCTGGACATCCATCTTATTGTGCATGACTGCAAGTGACCACAAGTCAAGAAAAAGAGAAACTGTTAAACTGCATTATAACTGAGCACATGTTAAAATGATCGAGGTTCAAAAAGTAAAGAAGAGTCAACTTCATTTCATAAAGATTTTATTACAAGAGCTGTTTTCTTAACTTTATTAGCAGCAGCATTTAAAGGGTTTGACACTTTGGAAAAACAAGATATGGCTTCTTATCAGACAGCAATGCAAGGTAATTTAGATGATTGCTTTGGACATTCTTTAAAGGAGAAAAAACATTTTTGTTTTGAGCTGGTGTGCATCATCTTTCAAGCATTCAGTGCAAGGACTGTATGCTTGAAGTCAAGCAACGTGATCAGCAGGCTGGCCAAATTTCCTTTAAAGATGCTCTGCTGCCTGAATTTGGGGGTCAGATCATTGTGGAAGGCATCAACACAGAGCAGCCCAAAACCTTACGAGAAGGAGGGATATTTTGCGTTCCCAAGGTTGGGAGGGGTTTGCCTGCTCAGTCTGTGCTTTACTGGTAACCTCACTGACTGCGGTGGAGGCAAGCCTTGGTGAAAGCCTGGGCTCCACCCGTGAGTATGTGCTGATTTCAGAGCCCCATTTGTTATGGATCAGTTTTATTGCTCCTTTTCTGTCTTGCAGCTGTTCTATCCTAAATATTTTATTAGTTCTAACTACTGCTTTAATTGGTGAAATTAGCAAATAGAAAGCAAAAAGCACAACTGGAATGCATTGTGGAAATCCATTCAGTTCTGTAACACCTTTTTAAGTTGTTGCAATGTATTTACTTTATGATCCCTATGAATGCTTGCTGTCATTTATTTACCAGCCAATGCCATTTGAAATGTTGATGGCTTTACTCTGAAAGTAAAGATGTCTAATTTACTCTGCTTATGTAGAGAAACTGGATGCAAGTGAGACTGTTGCTGGAGCAAGGTTACAGTGGATGCTTGCAGACCTCTTACACAACTGTGCTTGGTGAAGATTTCTGTGGTGTTACGGCTTACCGGTCTTTTTTCAGGGACTGGAGAACCTACAGCATATTTAAGGGTGGTCTGTTTATTTTCCGTGTTGTTTTATGTACTGAAATATTGTAGTGAAAATAGCTGGGTGGGGTGTAATGAATGTTTTCAAAGACCTTCCTTTGAAAGAAGCTTTTTTTCCAGTCCTTGGTGGTCACCACCCATTTTCCTGTTCTGTGCGCGCCTCTCTCATTGTTCCTATCCACAAAAGCCCCTTGTGTGAACCTGTCAGCATATGTGCCAGTGCGACGAGATAAAATGGCATGGGATATAAGGCTGAGGCTGGTGAAACACCAGAGATTTTAATCACAGGCTCCATAAATTTCAGCATGTATTGCCCTCATCATAACGCAGTATTGGATTGTAAAATTCAGTGTTTGTCCACAAGTTTCAGTGTGACTCTCTCAGCTGTTTATAGTTGAGGGGGTTTGTGGCTGAAGTGCTACCAGGGTAGGTATGTGTGCTAGTCATATTGTCATCATGTGATGGCAATATTTGTCCCTTACACTTGAAATAAAGCTTGATTGAAAATTTGTCCTTGTTTACCCGCAGTTGCACCATCTTGATAAATGATTCTCATTGTGGTTGTGTATGGGCTGGCATGTGGTCAGTGTCCCATCTGAAAAATGGAGCTGGTTTGGGGTTTAACTTCTGGGTTTGTGAGTTGCACTTCGTTCAGCTTTAGCTTTAACCCGCTGGTGAGGAGATAAAGCACATCCTTTGGTATGTGTTTTTTTAGAGTAGGTAAATAGTTGGGTTATCTGAAAACAGATCTCAGCAATACCTGCTGAGCTTCTGAGCAGCAATACTTATGGACCTTTAGATTAGCTGTCAAAATTGACTGATTACTACAAGTAATGCCACAAGATAAGAATCTCTAATCTCTCAGAACACAAATCACTGATAGAGATCTCAGGTTGTGCGTTGTCATAACTTTATCCCCACGGTCACGGTGCGATTCCAGCTCTAACTGTGCTGAAGGTACTCTTGTGAATGTGAGAGCAGAAACCATGAAGAAAAGCAGAGTTGTACATTTTTCACCACAAAAATGGCTGTTCGTAAGCATGTTCAGTTTCAGCCAATGTGAAAATAGTCATTTCTGGTCTGTTGTTCAGTGGTTCTGTTTTTCCTTTTAGTCTACAAGTTATCTCTGAAGCTTGCTATGTCTTGGCTGGTATCAAAGAGTTGCTTGCCGCAGGGAAGGAATCCATGATCCCATATCTTTACTGAGCAGCGCTGTGCAAAACCAGTCTCAGGAGGGAAGACTGAATTTAGAATTCTTTGTGTTCCTCCTGTTGTTGTTTGGCCATGTGCTGGGAATTTTGTTTCTCTCACCATTTCCTTAGTGTTTGAGGAGACTGAGGAAATGGTTCTCTCATCTGCTTAAGTGTACTCTGCAGCTTTACAGGATGGTCCAGAGCCATCCTGCCAGTTTCTGGGCCAACACTGGACTTTGCTGAGTGCAGTGACTTGGAGCTATAAGAAATGCTTCTCCACCATACTGCACTCCTCTCGCCTTAATGCGGAGAATGTGTTGAAAAGTCAAAAAGGCAATGCCTAGATCTGCTCTGCCTGCTGATCCAACAGCAGCCTGACATCTTCTCTGTGTTCATGGGCCTCATGAGGTTCCCAGGGGCTGAGCCTAGCCCAAGCATATCATGTTCGGCACATCCTCTGAAGTGCCAGGTTCATGCTGGTATCGTGAATGATGAATGGGTGGCGCTCTCAACATCGTAAAATAATCCTTGGCCAGATTAATGGTTGATGAAATCCTAATACTTATCTCTCCAGTTCAATGTACTCATAAAACGAGAGAGAAAATGGTAGGATGTAAATCCTGAGGGCATTGTTTTCCTTACCATGATTAAATTTATCAGACCCTGGTGACATCTTGCAAGCCTAAATGCTTTAAAAAATATATATATAGGATCGAGCAGCCTCAGTAAGGTTCTCAGCGTCAAACTCCCTAAGTACTTTTTAGCTTCTGTGATAACCAGTATTCATGGCGGTACTGAAAACTGGAGGTGCAAAGAGTTTATCTTGAAAACCACATTAAATGTAAATGATATAAATGCTTTTAAAATGTATGGATGCAATGCATTTTATCTTAGAGTAACTTTTTTTAAAAAAATGAATAACAGAAAATTTCATTAATAAAAATGCAAATCTAGAAATGTATAATTATCAGGACTATAGACTTGATCAGAGCTTCAGACATTAAGGAAGTTGGTCTTTCTTGTGGTTTTAAAGTTCATATGGGATTTCACAGAATCACAGCATGGTTGAGGTTTGCGGGGACCTCTAGATCCACCTGGTCCAACCCTAGCTCTAGCAGGGCTCTCCAGAGCAGGCTGCCCAGGCCATGTCCAGACAGTTTCTGGAGATCTCCCAGCATGGAGACTCCACAGCCTCTCTGAGCAGCCTGTGCCGTGCTCTGCCCCCTATAGTAAAGAAGTGCATCCTGGTGTTTAGATAGAACTTCTTGTCTTCCAGTTTGTGCCTATTGCCTCTTGCGCCGTCACTGGGCACCACTGAAAAGAGCCTGGCTCTGTCTTCCTTGCACCCGTCTAAAGATCTGATGTGTTTCTTATTCAAGAAAGTATTTTCACAACTATGTTACTGTAAGCAATAGTGATAGTAGAGCGATGTAGACTTAGTAAATCATCAATACGTTCAGCTTAAAGATACCATAAGTCTGGTGTTCTGTTAGGCTTCATCTCTTGCTACACTACTCAAACTAGCCAAGTCCCAGAATATTGTGCTAAGCATCCTTTGGAAAGGCCTAGCAAGAACAGAAATTAGCTTCTCGCTCTTAACATCAGCCTTTTTCTGATCTATCTCGAAGTCTTTTGTATTTCCTGACTCTCATTAAATCTAGCCTTTGGTTTTAAACTTGGAGGAAAGAATCACATCATGTGTTGATGTGGCAGTAGGTGCCAATGTTTATTACACTAGCAGCAGTGATTTGTTGTTTAGTGGGTATGTACAGAAAATATAAGAAATCCCCCCAGTCAAACCAAGGAGTCAGTGGTAAGTCATAGCAGATTTAAAGGAAGGGTGGAAGGTATTTCATTTCCTTATTTTTGTAATAGCCCTTTCTGTTAGTAGCTTTTCTTGTTACCTTCGAACTCTCATTTCCTCTATTAACAAATTCCTTGTTTTGGTGGAGTTCATATTCATTTTGCCTGTGTACTGGGCACCATCTCATAACTGGGTATCATCTCTTAACAATGCTGCTTTAGCACTGTACAGCCACGAACACTACACATATTTTCAAACCTTTTTTTTTTTTCCCTCTCAGTTGAGGAATAACTGTGTTCTTCTCCTTCCTACTGGTGTGCCAAACTTGCTCATCTGGTGCTTTTTCAGATTTTAGAAATAATTATTTTCACTGGAGTGTGTTCATGTAGGAGGAGGGATCTGTATGGCACTGTGTTTGCATTTCATTGACAGCTTTCATATTTGGGCCTGGTTTCCTAGTGAGCAAGTAAATTGCTGTTTGTAGTACTTTTTATCTACTGATGGTCACTTTTATTACTTCAATGGAGGGGACTTTCAAAAAGCACAGTGTGCCTTCCAGATTAAACTGCTTGTTCGGTAGAACAGTTACAAAGCTGAGTGAATTCTTTTTAAAGGAATTTTAAGGCTAAGTAAGCATGACTGCTGGCTGCTTGGTGCCCACGCAGGCACATCTCTTGGCTGCCAGATGGAATGGTTCTGAGATAGCTATGGAGCAAAACTCCTTTTTAGATATAGTGGTGCCTTAAATCATCTAGGGATTTGCTTAGCAGAAGGTATAGCAAAATGTAAACACACAGCAAAAAGTGGATTTGCTAGTTTGAAATAAATCTTTGTAGTTATCTAAGATAGTACTGCCCATTAAAATATTTTTACAAATTGGAATTTTTTTATGCTAAACATCCACTCAGTTTTTTCATTTGTTTTGTGTGTACTGTAAAATATTTTCTTATCTTTTCATCTGTAGAATGTATTTTTCTTGTTCTGCAAGTTAGTATTTGAGGCTTAACTCTAAACCATTTGAAATGAGAATTTACTACAGAAATTTCATGTGACAGCTTAATTAACTCTGGATTCTTGACCTTTAAAGTGCTGGAGCTAGAAACATTTAATAACCAGCCGCTGGATATAAAGTAATATGTTTCACTAGTTTGCATGGAAGGCAGTCTGAAGCAAAGTCCAAGGGTCACCAAAATAGGGAAGGAAACTGAAGGAAGTCAGTCTGAGCTATGTATTTCAAAAGGTTTTATGTCTGTGTCACACAGTGTGTAGGTATGAGTGAAGACTACCAGACTGCAAATAAGGTGTTCTCATGCAAGGAGCAGGCTGTGATTTCACTGAAATCTCCTGTGATCTGGGGCCTACAAAGCGGAAGGGTAATTCAGCGCAGTCACTGTGCTGCCTAGTCTTACATGAGCAAAGTATTGATCCATGTGGACTTGAGAGCAGTGAAACACTGAGCTGGAAGTTGCTATCTCAGCCTGGGACACAGTGCAATCCACTCCGCGAGTTGCAAGGAGGTCGCCACCCTCCTAGACATCAGAAGCATGGCTGAGGCCGACCAGCCGGCACCATCGTCAGCTGAGTAAGTTCCAAGGGCTTCCATAGGTGGCTGCGGGCTGGGATTGCTCCCACCTGCAGAGGTCTGGAGCCGCCGGGGGTGGCGGGGTCCCCAAGGTGACATGATAGTTCTGCAAAGTTGTTTGGGCAGGGGTGGTTATGTGGGGCTTCAGGTTTTTCCAAGCCTGAAGTTTCCAGTACGGCAGCCAGAGAGGCTACTGGAAGCCAGATTACAATCTGAACCCTAAGCAAGGCTTTCATCTGCCGACATTCCCGCTGATTTCAGTACAGCTGTGTTGCAAGGATGCTGGTGTGAGTGAAGGGATAGGAATCCGTCCCCTGTCATCTGTGCCAGGCAATCCTGTGCCCAGTTGGGTTCTCCTCTCCAGTGAGGCGGCGTGTGGGGCAAGTGTGTGCGTAGCCTTTGGGCTGGTTCATTGTCTGGGTCGATGGAAGAAAACATGGAGAGCTTTAGCTCGTGACATGCTAAGAGCTTCACATGAAACTGCCAGCACTGCTAGTGTCTCGGGCAGCAGCCCATAACTTCTGTTTTCAGAAGGCAAACTGAAGTTGACCTGGAGCAAGTGGACTGGGTCCTAATCAGTGACCCCAGGCCTGCTCCTGAGCTCCATCACCTTGTTTCCAGTGGAGAATCGAGCTTTCCCATTCCTTTCTTGCTGTTTTGAGGGAAACAGTCTGTGATTATGCAGTGATTACAGTGTGAAGTGTGTGTGATGGTGGAGCAGGGCCAGATCCTGACAGGCTCTGGGACTCCTGAAAGAACAAGGCATGATGGAGGCTTCCCTGCAGGACCTCCCAGCCTTGTAAGTGAGCATGGATGGGTTGATCTGCAGTGGCTTTCTCCTCTCATTGCCCCCTGCATTTTTAAAAATCTGACATAGGTTTGGGTGAGGAAGGTTTCTGTCTTTGCTTGCTCCACTTTCTCTGAGCAGTGACGCACACGTTTACTCGTTTTTGCCACATAAGTGGGCGGTTTATATGCTGGGAGAGAATGATTCATAAATTAGCTGCAGCCTATGCCTTTATTGCTCTAATGATGTGTGAGCAGGATTCAGTGTAAACCTTTCTGCCTGGCCTTCAGACAAGGTTGTTGAGGAGTTATATTTTCACTTTCTGGCTGTGGGTATCCAAGCCTTGCCCAGGGAGAAAATCTCTCCCAGTGGATAAAATGGGGGCATCTGTGGAGAGATGAGACGGCCTACTGCCTGTAAAGAAAAACCATGAACATAGTGTGTTCTGCAGAGCTGTATCTCTTGGCTGCAGGTTCTGGAGGTTTTTGTGTGACCAAGATGAATGAGTACTGAATGACAGTCTTCTAAGCGGGGAAAGACTCTGGTTGGGGGAAATGGTGTGAGGCATGAGGCCAGGGGGTTGTTTTGTGCCTCTGTGCTTGTATTTGCCTGGCAACAACAACAACCCAACTTGAGGGTATGCTGAGCTAGGGAAGAAGAGGAGGAAAACTGAGGTGCAGGAAACCACACAGGGAAATGCTTAACAAGCAAATTGTTTGTTTATTCAAAATGATAATTTGTGAGCAAGAGCTCTTTTGAAAGCAGCCAAACAGGCCAACTCTTCCTCTCATTTTCCAAGTCAAGAGGACTCTGGGGTGGTGTGTGTTGAGCTACATCTCATTGCAGACAAGCAGAGAACTACTTATTGTTGGAGGCAGCGCTGAGGGAAGCCATCTGCAGCACAGAAGAAAAATCATGCTCAGCTCATAGCATTGCTTGTTAGAAATCTTGGGCAACCTGTGGTTAATGAAACCAGCATGTCTTATTAGCCATACTTTGCAATTATATTTACAGATGCTAGCAAAACTAAATATTTTTCTTTGTGGCTGGAGTAGCATACTGAGAGACCCTACCCTCTCCAACCCATTTTTTCCTGCATGCATTGCAACATGGCTTTGGCTTTAATTCCCAAAATCTAGTACTTAAATGAGACAGGATTGGGCCATGTTTTGCCCATGTTGGTTCTGATGTGAAAATCACAGGGTTTAGATTTAGAGCAGAGCTTGAGTGTTCATGGTTCAAGTTAGATTTTCTAAGCTGCAATTGGAAATTCTCATGAATGTTGCTGCATAGTTTGTTTGGTTTGGTTTTCCTATGTTTCTATCCTTTTATCTCAGTGGTTGAATTAGAAACTGAGAAGAATTCTTCCCAGATTGGAATTTTTATAGGCACTGCCTAGACACATTTTTCTCAAGAGAGCAAGTACCTGTAAAAGAAACATCAGTTTGAGTAATTCACCTGGCTCTCCCATTCCAGGATGACATAGGGCATTTTTTGTTATACCTACAAGGACATCTGTCTGTGAAAGGACTTTTTTTTTTTTTTTATGTATCTATAATCTGATTCTTACCTGGCAAAGAGAAAAACCAAGGACCTAGTGTTACCTTGTGAATATCTGATACTTTAGATTCAGACTTGGACGGGTTGGTGCTCGCTCCTGTAATGCCACTGAAGTTGTTATCAAGCTGGATCCTGCTGTTACCTAACTAAAAGTGTGTTGATCTCGTCTTGTACGTATCTCCCGTAACAGACAACATGTCAGAAAATATTCACCTCAGGCAAAAGAATTGTGAAAGAGGTTTGCCAAAGGCTGAACATGGATCTTGAGAAGATACCATAAGCATTTATGAGGCCCTGTTCTCTGTTAGCACGCCCAGTAATGAACACCTGCCATCCCACCTATCTGATCCCCAAGCTTATGCCCAGCTTCAAGTATTTTGAAGCATAGGAGTGCTACTGATGTGCTCTGAGCAGTTTTCTGCTTTGAAAAATGATGTTGAACACCCAGCCTTGGGTGGACCCCAACACACACCTTACGTAACATTGCTCTTAGTGTTTAACACATACCCTGGCTATTTTACTTCTAATTTTCAAAGCCACCTGTGGTTTCCATGCTAGAAACTTTGCAGTCAGTCAGGCTCTTCTAGAAATGATCACCTTCTCTCAAATACATTACCATGTATTAAAACTCTTTTTCTATTTCGTGCAGTTTTACTTCATACCAACCGTGATTTGAACAGCTTATAGGATTAAGGGTTGTGGTTAATATTTGTCACATCGTTTGTTTTCCTCATCTTCTTCACATGAAAGTATACTTAGTGAAATGTCTTGATTTGATGGGGAGTTTTTTAAGCTTTAAAGACTCGTTACTTTACACTAACATTGGAAATGGCAAGTTGTAATGCTTATAAGTCTTGGCAAGTGGAGAACCACCACTGGTGATTCTAGAAACGAATGTGCATCAGCAGAAATGGTGTGGTCAATCTTTTCTGCAACTTGTGCTCATCTAAGCTGCGCAGTTTGCACTGATACTCCATTACAGAAGTCTGACAGAAAAATATACCTATTCTGTATGGAAATTACCACAGTGTGAAGCCTCAACTCGTGCAAGTGAAGGAAACTTGTAATATCAGCAGAGCTACACTGGGCTGAAACAATTGGTAATTTTAAAGCATTTTTCCAATAACTTTGGGCTCTTTCTGCTCTGAAATAAAGGAATTGTATTTTCTGAAACACTAGTTGGTGAAGCTTTCTTTTAAACAATCATATCCCGAATCCATAATAAATGTAGCCTTTGTGTTTCTCACGTTAAATTTAGCTTTGCGTCCCTTGGTGGCTTTGTTTTGTATACTTTGCTTCATAAAATGTCTTCCCCTTTGTTATTTCCTGCTCTTCTGTTCTCTGTGGAGTTTAAGGGAGGTTGTCTTTGTTCATCTGGTTGCTTCACTCAAGAAGGTGTCTGTTCTCATAGACAATGGAGAGATGGTGTTTTAGTTAGAATGGCTTTTACTAAGGAGAGATTTCTTGCATACAGTAGTATTTTCTTTCCCATTTTATATTCTTTATGGTCAAGGAAAGTTGATTTTTCAGAGTAGTGTTAAGAGCTGAGACAGCTGTATATACACATTTGGATACCCTATTATTACCTTTATTTTAATGCAGGGAACAGCAATTGCAGTTCATTTTATCCATGACACAGACACACACTCTGCAATTTCTCCAGCTTTAGAATGAATCGTCAACTCATTCTGGAGTATTTTTCTAGTAAATTATTGTAGATTGAACAAAACAAATTTAGATATCACACAATTTTTAACATTTACTGAATCTCAGGAATAATAGTTTGCTATTTCATTTTTAATCTATCAACAACGACAAATCTTGAACCTGTTACATTCAGCAAGGACTCAAGGGGTCCAAAGGCTGAGTTTCCAGTTGCAGCAGTCCCCCTTCAAACTCCCATTTTTAAAGGAGCAAATGGATATTAATGTTTGATCAATTAAGTTTAAACCAGTTGACAGAATGGATTCATTGCTGACAAGGCAACTCTGATAAATGCCTCTCTGAAGTTGTGAACTGCATTTCAAGAAATGCTTTTTTCCTTTCTCTCCTTTACCTGCTAGGAGCAGTTCTGAGCGGAGGAAGGAGAAATCGAGAGATGCAGCAAGATGCAGGAGAAGCAAAGAGACCGAAGTGTTCTACGAACTGGCTCACGAACTGCCCCTGCCCCACAATGTCAGTTCCCACCTGGACAAGGCATCCATAATGCGCCTGGCAATCAGTTTCTTACGCACTCACAAGCTTCTGTCTTCAGGTAACGTCTTGCTAAAAGAAGTTGTCGATGCTAGTTGATATCAGCTTGGTAAGAATGTGCATGGTCCTCTCTGAATGCAAGGTCCTAAAACAAGAACAGGACACAGCTGCTTATGTTGTGAGAATACAAATAGTTTTACAGAGTTTTTTTTTCCAAAAGAATTGTCTGTATTTGAGTTGAAATAGAAAATCTGAATGATGCTAGCCATATAAGGTTTCCATTACCAAACTAACAACTGATGCATTTTTTTGTCTGTAAGAGATGAACTCTAAAAACTATTGAATATGGTCTATTATAGTTATATCATTTTGAGTTTTTAGGAGTTTAATCAGAACTCACACATATACCTTAAGCTTCCATGATGAAACGGGTACATCTGAATATGGCACGGCAAGCATCCATGTGACACTGCATTCAGAAGGCAGCTGGGAAGTTCCAAAGGTCCAATACTTTGTTTTAAAGGCCTAATTGTTCTACACACTGGTAATGAGTAGGAGGTTGTCTACACATGGCAGAGTGAGAGAGCTAAAGTAAACATCTTTTAAATCAATGATATGAATGGATTCTATTTAATCAGTATTGCTTATTTTGGACTAATCTGAAATGTTAACCAGCATTACTTTCTTATCCTGTTAAAACTGATAAAATGAACAATATTCTTATTTTGCACCTACATTTGCATAATCACATTGATAGAAATTTCTTGTTTGAATAGTTTGTAGAATCAATAAAAATAACTGTTGTGTCTGGGGGGACTTTCATGCTGACTTTGTGTCAAGAATATGTTAAAAGAAACATTGAATTATTTGTGAAAAGTAAAGCCAAAATTTTGTCTTCTACATCACTAAATGGCAAAACTCCCAATAAGGTCACAATTGCCCTCCCTCTCTTTAGAAAAATTGAGTCATACCATAACAACTGCTTTAATAAATGCCATTAGGAAGTATCTCATCCTCTGAAAAAATATGCTGTTGGTTTGTTGTTATTAGTCTGAAGATACAACAGACTCAATGCTATGTCTGTATTCCCTATATTATTTATAGCTTCTGGGGGACTCTACTAAGACTATTTTATGAACGATGGGCTTTTTATCTTAACTTATAGAATGGGATTTTAACGTTTACTTCTGTTAAAAGAAAAGTTTATTTGCTAAACAGCATTTGGAAGTCATCTTTGATATCTCCATGTAATTAATGCTTGAAGTGCATTAAATAGGTGAATGTTCTTAAAAATGCTGTACACCAAGCCAATTTATGAGTGGCTTTCTCATTAAAAAAAAAAAGAAAAAAAAAACAACGGCTTCAGCTTTACAAATATTTACATGAGGTTAGCTAGAGACTGGTACAGAATAGGAAAAGCAAACTTCTGCAGGACTGTAACAGATGATATCAATAATGTTTGCATCTGTGAATGTTGAAACAAAACAGTTTGATGCTGTCGTTGTGAGAAAAAGATATTTGCTGACCTGAAAACTGCTGAGTTTAAAGTGAACTTTTCAAATACACTTACATTTATTGAAAAAGTTCTACAGACAAAATACTTGGTTTAGTGCTTCTTTAGTGCTAAGGATTAGGATCGTATTACTTGATAGTGATGACAACTCAACATATTGATATAATATCCATACATTTGCATTCTTTTGTGTATTTTCTGTGACACTGCTTGAAAACCAATGTAATTTGTGTAGCCGATTTACATTTTCTTGAGGTATCACCATGACAAAGCAGTTAGAAAGGAATCTGGAAATGAAATCTTACAGTTGTGACAGGCTGTGTTTTTATAACGTTCCAGATTTCTTCTCTGTTAGTTACTTTCTTAGCCTTTAGTCTGATCTGCTTCCCCAGTTAAAATACTGGTTTGGACTAAGTCACGTCATGCAGATTTGTCCATGGAGGTGTGGATCAGAGTTTCAAAATCTTTAAGTGTTTCCATTTGGAGGGATTGAGTTTAAGGTAGTCTAAAGGGGCTGATTTCTAGAAGAGTTGGATATTGTTTTCTGACTTGGGGAATACATGGAAATGAAAGAACTCAAGCCAGAAAATCACTGAGTACTTGTAATTTCTTGCTCATCTGTTACTTATATTCTTCCGAGTTTGGCTACTGCTTAAATTACTCAAGCTAAACAAGAAAGATGAAACTGTTTAGTCCCAAATACTTGAAGGTAACATTTATTAGGCTTTGGAATACAGTGGTGATCAGAGAAAGAACTTTCTTTATCAGAATAATGATTTTGAATCATTATTTCATTTGATTACTGTGCAGTGTACACTTGCTGGGATTCCTGAAATTCACAGAGGTAGAGTATTATTTTCGCCAAAGAAAATTTCTCTCCATTTGAGTAGTGTTTCTTCCCCTCAGGAGACAAAGCTGTAAAACTGAATATAGACATTTCTAAGCAGGCTTTTGGCAGGTGAGCTTTCTTGAAAAACTGCTGCCTTTCAGGCCTGTTGTTGTACAATACTTCATGCAGCTAACATTGGAAAGGTGTTGTTTTTCTGACCCGTTCCTGTGAGAACAGAATCAAAGTCTTCGTGGTCTGCTGAGCAATCTCATTCTTCATAAAAAAAAACAATTTTCACTAGAAGGGTGTTTAATTCAAAGCAATAGTTTTTTGTTATTTTTTGACTCTCCTATAAAGAGATTTTGACAAGAGCGTGGAGCGAAATGGAAGTGGCTTGTGAGATGCCTGTTGGTTTTGCTCTTTCCAAGCCCCAAGCAAAACTGCCCCCATTTGACAGTCACGTCCAGAAGAGTGGAATTTAGCATTAGCTCTGTATTGCATCTGAAGAGCCTAACACCAGTGCTGGGGAGCACAGGGCTTCTTCTGTTGTCTTTGACAGATGAACTGGGAAATATGGGGAGGTATAGAACCGGAGCATGTGTGAGAGACAAGCGCCTGCCCCAGACTGCAGATCTCTTTGCTTTATGTTGTCTTCATGGAACAGTTCTGATTATTTGGGCTAGACTCTTAGTGTAAATGGGAGTTAAGTGGGAGTATATGTTCTGTCATTAATTAGGACATTCAAATAACATTTACTGCTTTTATATATATATAATGTCACAAAAAAAGCCTGGGATACAGCTTGGTAAATACTTCAAAAGTTAGTAGAGAAAAACATACTGTTTGATGAGCATTTTTGTTATTTATTATTAATTATATCAACAGCTCCTGATGGAAGTGATTGTTTTCTATTGCTTTGTGGGCATGATCCTCAGATGAGGACACATCTCAATTCATGGCAGTTTCGCTGGGAACAGGGCAAGTGAGGGCCTTCCTGGAACTGCATCCTCATCTTTCTGTGAGCACACCGAATCACTGCATGGGTGGAGTTGAAAGGGACTTAAAAGCCAACCAGTTCCAGCCCCCAGCCGTGGGCAGGGCTGCCCCCCACCAGCTGAGGCTGCCCAGGGCCCCTTCCAACCTGGCCTCAATGCCTCCAGGGATGGGGCACCCACATGCTCCAGATGGGATTTCAGAGATGGCCTCAGGCAGCATGCCAGCCTCAGTCTCTTGGCACTGGATGCCTGATGTCCCGTTGTACTATTCTTTGGCTTGGAACAGAGCTTTTCACTTGTGTAACTCAGCTGTTTGACTAGCTGTGCCTGCATAATGATTATTTAGCTGTCAGAAAGCTGAGACCTTGGGAGATCTATGCTCTTCCAGCAGGTGAAAGGCAGAGCTTGGAGTCTGAGCATGCATTGAGCTCGGTGCTACGTGCCGCTGGAAGGCCCAGCGTCTGGGCTGCGGGCGCACTTCTCCTGCAGCCATGGCGGGGCCTCCGCTGGGCCCTTGCATCCTATCATAATAGGAAATAGCTGGTTGTATATCTCAGAGTTCAAAAGGGTAAAAAATACCAGGCTTTGCTTTATAAAAGTTGCTTCTTTACTTAGTAACACGTTTCCCTTTGATTTTCACAGTAGGCAATTCTGTGTGGGAATGTTGGAGAGGAAGCCTTTAACATTTAGAAATGCAGGCTGTTAGTCTGACGGCCTGATTGAGATTAGTATCACAGGAAGCAAACTGAAACAATGGCTTTATAATACTGTTTCCATGTTGTGCACATAACAGTACGCAGTATAATTGGAATGTTAGTAGAAATATCATTTAATTATGACCTCCTAAATATTTTTCAAGATGTCTTCTAATTCTGTTGGTGTAATACATTTTGCCATCACTGCATTAATGTCGTTGGGATAAATTTAGAATAAATCTTTGTTCAAGTAAAGGCTTTGATCCCAGAAAGTTACTACTAAAATTGGCTGTTTGATGGTTATCGATATTGGAGCTTTTGGATTTAGGGTCTTATGTCCTTTAGCGTAGTCAGAAAAAACGATAACAGTATTTGTATCTCACTGTTCCCCAGTACAGCTGGTATCTTAGCCTTGTGCTTTTTGGACTTGAACGGATGGCAAAAGAAAAGTAGTTGCCTTTTTCTACAAACTAATAAATCTGTCTCCCTTAGTATCATGGTAGTTTCTAAAGCTTACTCAGTGTACTGTTGTCTGAATATTAGGAAGAGAATCCACTTTAGGAAGCCCACATGGAGTGCCAATAATTTTTAAGTGTTTATTTGGACTATGCATGTGACAGAGGCATTACTGGAACCAGAACTCCTTGGCACCAGCGTGCCAGGGCTGCTGACTTTTTAGTTAGGCTGTTCAGGTGAGCACAGCTTGCTCAGCTTGCTTCAATCCAATGCTAATTGTATAGTGACCCGGGTGTCTTTTCTGCGCAGAGAATCCAGCAAAGGAAGCTGGGTGGGAGTCGCTCCTGTGCAGGCAGACAGCAGAAGAAATGGGGAGGGAACAGGGAAGCAGACAGGAAGTTGTTTGGGAGAAGGGAGGCCACAAGGAAGCCAGTGTGAAGTTGTTTCAAGGGAGGGAGACAACAGAGCAGGAAAGCCAGCGGGAAGCAGAAGGAAAAAAATAGCTTTTCTCTGTGCTTTTAAGGGAGAGCACAAACTGCAGGGAGAACTGATGTGGGCATTGTTTTTGAATGTCTGGACAAGCTGCATCTAATCTCAGACCATTGTGGCATAAAACAGTGCTTTAAAAATAGCCTGTCCACTTGTTTGCTTTCATTAAACTGGAAAACTAACTCTGTGCCTGCTGTGCTGGTAGGAGTGAGTGGAGCTGGGTACCGAGTGCCCTCGGCTGCCTGAAGTGTCATCCCTTTTTGGGGAAGGTGTGCTCAGAAAGCCTGTTCCAATGTGATGCTGCATCTCTCTGCTCGCCACCAATTGCAGCAGGACTCAGAGTACCTTCCTCAGAGCAGAATCCAAGGGATTTGGCTAGGTACAAACTTCAAGAAAATTGCTAAGCAGCATTAACATAAGTGTTTTCTTTATCAAAGTTGCTTGTGGTCTTACCTCTAAGAGCCCTTCAGGAAGATTCAAGTTGAAGAGTAGCTTTTTTGTGATGTATCTAAACTGAAGGCATTTACTGGATATATTGAAAATAACCCCTTGAACAGGATGTACTCTTCCATCAAGAAGAGGGGAAAAAAAAATCTGTTGCTTTCCTTTAATGGAAAAAAAAAGAAACTGGGAAGAGACAGGTCTGTCCCAAATCTGCCCACTCTGATGCAGAATAAAGCTGCTCTTGTGTCTTCCTTAACTTCTGATGACTGGCATCACACAGTTTTTACAACCCTCTAGAAGATTTGCAGCTATAGCCATGTGTCTGCTACGCACAGCATCTGAACAAATTTTTGGTACTTGTTGGGTTCAGGATAAGTGACAAACCTTGACAAGTCTGTGGAGGTGGTGATGTGACCCGCTGTAGAAGCCCCTTTGTACATTTTGTACCTCTGAACTGACAAAAACAATGCACCTCTTGGTCAGATCAAAGCTGTTGAAAGGAGCAGAGGCTGTTTGCTAGGAGTCTGTTTGTACCTGAGCAGTTATTTCGTGTAAGGAGAGCCTGGAGTCTGAGCCCTCAGGCTCATTCCAAGAGAGTTTGGACTGGAGGAAATGAGCAAGCATCTACGGAAAAAGTGTTCTTAAACTTGGGAACAGTGCACATCCTGACAGTGGGAATTAATCAGAGCTTGTTTACAGGAGCTATCTTTAGCATTAAAGGTTATCATAAACACTGCAATAAGCATTTGCCATTACAGTTCAAAGTTTCTTGTTGATGAATACATTCTGCTATAGTTGTGACAAATTCTTTTTCAAAATGGAGCTGATTAAAAATACTTTTCAAAATTTGATACAGACTTAGACTGCAAAAATGCCGTATCAAAAATTGATACAGACTGAGAAATACTGCCTTCAGGCAACGTGAACACATCATACGGGGACTGGGGACGCCATTGCTGTGTTCCTGGGTGTTCTGTAGCCACCCCAGGGATGTCGCTTCACTTCTCTGTGGCTCTCTGACTTATTTCAAGGTCTCCCCATCTCAGCCAGGCAGGGATTCTCCTTCCCTTATAGGTTTCCTAGAGGTGTATGAGAACAGTCTTGGCTGGGGTCCATAAATGGAACTATAACATGAACAATCACATTACAGTACCTCATTCTGCTTAACGTGCTATTAATTTATAGCTAAACTGCAATAGTTGCAGTCTGCTCTCCCTTCTATATTGTTGTGCTGCCTGAACTGAGATAATCTTGCTATTAGAGGGGAAAGGGAAAAAGTCACAGGAAAAAAGTAAGTTCATCCTTATTGCAAAATTGTTTTAGCAGCTTCTTTAAGCAGTAATGATGACAATAAAAATGCTACTTAAAAATCAGGGTAAATTGGATCCGCAGTTAACTTTCTTTAAGACCTGGAAAAGGCTGACAAGTCTCATGGGCTGCTGCTGCCCAGATAAGTGGCCTCAGACCTACTGGAAATCTGAGGGTGACATTTTGTCCCCTCCTCCTGCTTTCCTTTGGCCCCATCTTTCCACTTGGAGCTGGAATTCCTTATGCTAACGCTCCAGTCCAGCCCAAACATAAATTCATGAGGAAAATTCAAAGAAAAGTGAAAGATAAGAGGCGTTTCTGGGGCCAGCTTGAAGCAGCAGTAGCTTTATTTGTTCTTCTGCTGCAAAATAGATTCGTTCTAAAGAAAGCCAGATTTTTGCAGGTAGGAATAACTAAATTGCATCCGATGTATCAATCTGCTAATGTGTGTATATCCTCTGTATATTAATAGTCAGTGACTTTCACAGGAGAGAGGGAACAAGCTGTAACATTGTTAGCGTAGCCATAGGAGGGATTTTTATGTGTTAATTGTATTAATGTAATTATACTGCTAAACCCCCCGATGCAGGGCCTAGCAGGGGCACGGCGGCAGTGCTAGCCTCCCTCTTTGCTGCAGACCGGGGATTTCAGTTTGCATTGCTCAGGGGCTTAGCACACCTCACGCCTTCTGGGACCACCACAGGGAACCTGGGCAGGGGAAACTGTGAGCAGCCCAGGGGCCTCTCCCTGTGCCCAGGTTTCCTCTGGGGAGGTGGCTGGGGGTGCCCACAGGGCTGGCAAGCATGAGGGAGCACGGCAGGACACACCGTTCCCCTCCCTCCTCCCAGCCCACATCCCAGATGCCTCCAGCTGGACGAAGTTAATTTTAATAATACAGTTAAACTCTGATCCAACAAATCCCTGTAACCACATGCTTCAAGGCTGTCTGTATCTTTAAGTGCTCTGCTGGACTGGGACCTTAAGGGTTTGAACCTGCAGCCCTGATGTGAATGATCCTATGTCCTCTGTGTCTGTTTGTACAAGTAATATAATTTATATACATGGAAAAGCAAACTTAATCACCTGATAATACAAGTAAAGTGTTTGTCTTTCACCGTTGGAGGCATTTAAGAATGCAAATGCTTTGAATAGCCTTCCTGCCTTTGAATGGTGATGTTTTGTTAATGCAAACTTAATGAGCTGGAAAAAAAAATGGAAAGGAGGGTCTGGGGTTAGAGCTGAAAAGTCATTTTTTTCTCCGAACCCACACTTGGCTGATTGTCTTGGGCTGCAGCCATGATCCTTGCTGAATAAACCATTTGTTTGCATCCGGAAAAGTTAAAAAAGACCCTTGACATTCTTTACACAGCAGAAACAAGCTTGGGAGCAGATGGTCACTTACCGTTTTTTTTTCCCCACCTAAATGTCATTATGGTCAAAGTGCATCCTATTTAAATATATTATTGTGTATTTTCTGTATTTTAAATGCTGGCCCTGATGTAATTTCCTGAAGCCAGTTGCTTTGTACTGAGGAGGAATTGGCCCCGACGCGCGTAGTTCAATGCGCAGTGCAGGGACGCAAAGCAATGCACCACCAGCCTGTGCTGCCCATCCCTGCTGTCTGCTCTTCCCTGCTACCAAACGGCCACGCTGAGAAGCAAAGGTCGGTACACAAAGTGCTCCGATGGCTCTGGGGCTGGGCCAGCTCTCCTTCCTGTGCTTGCAGGATGGGTGATGGGCAGCTGCCAGAGAGGTGCAGAAGCAGCAGCTGATGTCAATTTTGTCACCGCTCATTTGTTCCAACCAGGGGCTGCACGCTGCAAGTGCTCATCTCTCTGTGCTTTTGTTCCTGGTCTAGCCTTAGGCATTAGTGGTGCAGCTGCAGGAGGTGCATAGATCAGATTCATCCTTTAATCATAGCCGTTTCATACTTAAAAATAAGAACCACATTAATTTGGCTCAGCTTCTTCCCTATTGGGAAGAAAAGAAAAAAGCAACAACCAAAAAAGTCACTTCCACTAATGTACTTTGCAAAGCAACACCCCATTTCTGCTTCTAGACTTCTCCTGAAATGAGCGTTTTCACAAGAAAAAAAAGATGAATGCGCTGTCTTAGGGTGGGGGGGAAAAAAAGCCACAAAAATGAAATACCTTTCTCAAGTGCGCTAACAAACAAAATCTGTGTACTGAAATGGGAACATTTAACCAACAAAGCAAAACAGCTACTCTAAGAAACTGCTTTGAGTCTCCCTGTTCTTTCAAAGCATGCTGATGCAGCAGGGTTGGAGCCTCCGGTCAGCACAACCCCAGTGGGCTCAGCCTGGGCCCTTCCTACAAAGAAGTTTTTCAACACCAATCATGTACAAATCATCTCCTGCAGGCTTCTTATTTATGAGGCTGAACTGCTGTGAGAGTTGAGAAGGTGAGAGTGCTGTATGGCCAGTTGGATAACTGACTTAAACCTGTGAAAGCAAAGGAGGTGTTAGGAACAGCAGTGTCTCTCCGCTCCAATCCTGCAGCCATGCCTACCTATTGCATCTCATCTCAGGAGGTGGAGCACACACACTGGGGGCCTAGCAGTGCCATCAGTCATCTCTACAGCCAAGTCAAAAAAAAAAAAAAACAGGAAAGTGAGTAATGAAAATAAAAACACAAAACAAAGCAAGGATGTCCTCAATTTTCCAGTGAGGCCTTAGATTTCAGCACAGCAGTAACACTCTTCCCCAGAAATGTTAAGATGTGCTGAATTTGTCAGTGCTTCATTGGCAAACATGTGGGATCTGAAGCTTTTCCCCTTGTGGGTCAGGAGGAACACAGGTGGGTAACAAAGCATGTTAGATTTGAATGGAGTTCTGACTCCGGCAGGTGTAAAAGTAGGTATTGATGGGATGGATCTGGGACTTTTACAGGAATTTTGAGAGTTGTTAAATGAGAAATGCTCCTGAAAGGACTTCAAGGGACTTTTTCTACTTTTTCTTCTAAAGGTAGTGTTAACAGGTATCTCCATTCTGAGTGGAGAGGTATATAGGCATGCTTCATTGGAGGAATATTTGAACTCCTTAGAAAACCTGACCTGATGCAAATGTTTCTTGTTAAGACCATTCACTTGCCTTCTGTAAATTTGCCCTGCACTTGACACCTATTAGAAGATGTGAAGGTAACAGGTGGCCAAAAGGATGCGCACCCAGAATCAGCACTTTGTGTCTGAGTATTGGCAGTGTTATGCAATAAAAACACATCCAGCAGAAAAGCAAAACACGTCAACAGAGGATCTGTTGCGTTTGTCAAAAGTTTAGCAAGTATCTCCGGCCTCTCTCACTCACAGGGAGATGACTTTCTTCTCAAAAAAGGAAAAAGCTCCACCAGAAGGGATTTATGGAAAGGAAATTCAAAGAGCAGAAAAATATTTTGTTGCCTCGTTATTGGATGTGATGGTGCTGAAAACGGCTGGCTGAAGATTTTAGATGCTTTTTTTCTTTTTTTCTCAGTATGTGCCGACAGTGAGAACGAACTAGAGGCAGACCAGCAGATGGACAACTTGTACCTGAAAGCTTTGGAGGGATTTATTGCCGTGGTGACACAGGATGGAGACATGATCTTTTTGTCAGAGAATGTCAACAAATACATGGGTCTCACCCAGGTAACTTGTTCCCTCACACTTTCCTGTCTTTGTAATACAATTCCTAGAAACTAGACATATGCCTAAATGCAGAAAAACAAGCGTGTTTCTGAAAAGAAAAAAAAAGATAGAAATAGGTCTGATTTGTCAGACAGATGCCCTGAACACCAGACAGCAGTGTGTCTGTTGTTTTTTTTCTCTCTCAATTTCTATCAAAGTTATAATGTCTTTGCATACTGGAAACGAACCCAAAGCTGCTCTTAGTGTGTTTAATTATAGTGACCATTTTCTCCTAAACAAATGGTATTTAAAAACATATAAATGAGCAACTGAAATTCTCATCAAGAAAAGACTCCCCAAAAAATTGCCTCCCGATCCATTTGATTCACATTATTTTCTATACAAATTGGTTTTATTTAAATAAGGACCATTTTTATTTCTAAACAGGTGGAATTAACTGGACACAGCATTTTTGACTTCACTCATCCATGTGATCATGAAGAAATCAGAGAGAATCTGAGTCTGAAAAACGGTAATACTGAAACAAAAAAAGAGTTTGCTTTTTAAATAATGAAGTAATTGGCCAATAGTAGAGATCTGTTAGTCATGGTAAAGGGAATTTTTGTTCTTAGAGCAATCATTAATTGTTATTTAATACTTGGCAGATTTGTTTTGTTTTGCTAAATACTGCTTACGTATGGCAGACCTCAGAGCTGTTTGTTTAGTGTTTTCCTTTCATCAAGTTAGAACAGGTGTAATGTTTCCTCTTGTAACTCCTTGCAAAGATTTATGTGCTGCAAGCTAAAACTTAAGTTTTAATGCAGAAAGTCTCATTTAATTTTCACTTAAAGTTTATGATCTACAAACTACTTTTCAGTGGTCCACGCATCTTTGATGGTCTCTGCAGCTATATTACCTGCAAATTAGTCTGTTATTTCTGTTGATTCTTTCATGCTTATAAATAGGAGAAATCAAGAAGCAAATCTGAGAAAACTCATTTTCCATTTTCCTTGTGTAGGTCCAGGCTTTGGAAAGAAAAACAAGGAGATGTCAACTGAGCGTGACTTCTTCATGAGGATGAAATGCACCGTTACCAACAGGGGCAGAACTGTTAACCTCAAATCTGCCACGTGGAAGGTACCATGTTAGCCATAATAAGTGTTGATTTTGTTGGGTTTTTGTTTGTTTGTTTTAATTATTATTATTTAAAAAGACATTCTGGATTGTAGAGAATGTACATTCTAATCCTGTTTTTCATTCACAAATTGTTAATTCAGGTTTTGCACTGCACTGGACAAGTTAAAGTGTATAACACTTGCCCTCCTCACACTTTGTGTGGGTATAAAGAGCCTCTTCTCACCTGCCTTATAATAATGTGTGAGCCTATTCAGCATCCTTCAAACATTGATATTCCTCTGGACAGCAAGACCTTCATGAGTCGCCATAGCATGGACATGAAATTCACCTACTGTGATGACAGGTAAACTCCACTGATCTCTCCTTTTCGTGGATGTTTCAATTTTATCTAAAACAAGCAGTCAGTCCCTTCAAACTGCCCTCCTGTGTAGACCTGATAAGCGAGGACTAAAAGAAAGTACAATCTGTTACCAAGACAGCTATTCAGTAGCTCACTTAATCCATCTCAAAACTCAACTTAGACAAAACGGTACTCCTGCTGCATTTCTTCTCATTCCAAGTGAAAAATTCAACTTTGCTGGCAGAAGGTGAGACAACTTAGGGCCATAAACATTAGTTTCATGAGTCTTAAACTGAAGAGTACAGAGAGTTTCTGTTATGATTTTAGAGAATACCTTTAGGGACATGCCTTATGGACCTTAGTCAAGGACTGTCTAATAGTTGTTTTGGCCCAAGGTGCTGTTATCAGTTAGGTGGAAAAGTAGTTTATGCTCTAGATTAACTAAGAACTGCTAAGGCACCCAGAGCTCTGAAAGGAGCAGATGTCCTGCTCAGTGAAGAGCAATTACCCTTTGCTGTTTGTGGTGAAATGGAGAAGTTCTAGGGACAGTTAGGGTGCAGTGCCTTCTGCTCCTCAGACTCTTGAGTGAAAGAATGGAGATCGCCTTAGTCTCTGTCTGCCTGTTTTCACCAGGAGCTCCATGGTGTTTCATACCATCTGTCTCTTCTCCCTGCCCACGTATATGGTAACCACCTTCCCTGCCTGTGAGTGAACCAGAGGGCTCTTCCCATGAAGATTCCTCCTGTTCCCTGCTTTCACAGAAAGTCCCGCCTGTAATACTCTGGATTATTTTTTCTTTTATTTGCTTTTTAAAAAAAATGCTTATGAGATCATCCTCACCTCAAGCACTGTGTGCAGTTTTGGCCACCGCAGTATAAGAATGGCACAAAACTATTACAGAGCATCCAAAGGAGGGCTACAAAGATGGTGAAAGGTCTGGAGAGCAAGGTGTGTGACAAACAGCTGAGGTCCCTGGGTTTGCACAGCCCAGAGCAGAGGAGGCAGAGGGGAGGCCTCATGGCAGCTGCAGCTCCTTTCAGGGAGTGGAAGGGCAGCGCTGAGCTCTGCTCTCTGTGTCAGCAGCAGGGCCTGAGGGAATGTCATGGAGCTGTGTCAGGGGAGGGGCAGCTGGGGGGTAGGGAAAGGGTCTGCGCAAGAGGGCGGTGGGCATGGAACAGGCTGCCCAGGGTAGTGGGCATGGCCCTGAGCTGCTGGAGATCAAGGAACATTTGGACAGTGCTCTCAGACACAGGGCTTGGGTGTTGGGTGGTGCTGTGTGGAGCCAAGAGGTGGAGTAAATGATCCCTGAATTTAATTTGAAGTTTTCTGATGGCTTTGTCTGACACTGCTCTCATTCGGAGATGTTTGCAGCCACCGAGATCTGTAGGGCTGTCAGTGGACTTATACATATGCGTAAATCTTATTTAAAAACTCACAGGATTGAGCTCTTGTTTATTTTCTTGATCTTTTGAAGGTTTTTTAAAAATTGTTCTAAGCAAGATTATTACTTTAAATAGTATGATGCAGCAGCCATGTAAGCCATCTAGTTTAGTAGCTATGGACAAAAGCAAGGTTGCAAGTGTGAAACTCATGACTGACCTTATTCTGACCTCTCTGGGAATTTAGCAGCAAGTCTGTTGTAATTAGAAGTGTGCTACGATGTAACTGCAATAAAATACACTTTTTTTTTTTCTTTAATACTTTCAGGATGAGAGTATTGAGATATCAATAGGATTTTGCTATTGGGGGGAGGAAGTCTAACAAGACAGTAGTGATTCATTATAAAAAGCAACATGCCTCAGAAGAACTGGTGCCGTAAACTTACTCAGTGGTTGTTTAGAAGAGACTAACAGAAGATTTTGCTATTATGTGTCACTCTCGTATCTCTACTAGATTTGATGCTTGAGCAATTATAAGTGCAAATTTTAGGGACTGATACTTTCCTATTGAAGATATATATGTTTTAAAAAGAGTGAAACATGGTGTTCTGGCTTTGATTTACAAGGAGGTGATGTACAGGGAAAACCTTTCATGTAGCAGTGAAATGCAACAGCTTCCTCTGAATTACTTAACTTGTAAGGAATTTCAGAGATTTCTCTTTAAAAAGAAGCAACCAAACGGCACATCTTTTGCTGAATAATTTATTTGGGAGGTTTCATTCATGTTTTACTGAAATTATGATAAAGCCAGCCAGGCCAGAGAGGGAAATAAACCTCACACACCTTTCAGGTTCTTCCCAGCCAGTCCTTCTGGCTCTCTTCCCTCCCGCAGGGATGTTGGTCTCTCTCCAACAGGTGACACCTCAGCAGACACATAAAAATGCAAAACACTCAGCTGTTCTTATCAAATTCAGTGCTACTAGACGAATGGCATTAAAGGAGTAGCTTATGCCAGGAATGTAAATCTAGGCTGAGGAGTGAGGGAGGAAAAACAGCATGTGCCAGTGGGATGCCTAAACCCCGCTCAGTGCACTCAGCCTTTCTGTAGCAGTGTGACAGGGCTGACACAGATTGTTTTACCACGAGAGATCATCATGTCTTCTGAGCTCAGGGCTGATGTCCTGGGAGCAGCATGCCTCCTTGCGTGGTCTGAGGACCCTCTTTGCAGTTCATCTGGTGTGAAGAGGTCCACCGTCTGGGCATCTTGCACACAGTGTTAAGTTTTTCTCTTTGAGGCATTTAGTTGAAGAAACTCTAGGATTTCTGAGGACGTATTGCAATGAATGGCCACTGTGCTCAATCTTACTCATGGAAGCATCCGCCTTCAGCATGAAGCTCAAATACATACAAAAGATAGCTGTGTGCAACTGAAATGCATCTGTGCAGACAATGAGGATGGCATCTGTCATCTCCTTAGGAAATCTCACTGTCTTTGTATGTGACAAATGAATACACTGATTAACTTTCAGCAGTTAGTAACCAAAATTAGGTGGCTTGTATAAAGCCCTTTGATTATTTAAGGTTTTCCTCAGGACGGTACAGGGACAGGGGAGACATGATATGGGTAAGCCATGAAGTGAGTAAGACTGGCCTTCCCTCATCGGAAATGCGTGAGGCAGTAGCCTATATATTTTACCTTCCAAAAATAAAGTGTGTATGTATGTGGGTCCATTACTTGCCTGTGGCTAGGTGGGGAGGATTTGTATTCTTAAAACAATTTTAGCAAGGTGATGAACCCATGAGGAAAGGGGTTTTGAGGCGTAAAATTCTAAAAATTGATTCATAATTCAAATTCTTGTTTTGCAAAATGCCTGCTTCAGCCATTCCTGGAGAGTGATTTAAAAACATTCCCTTGCTCCACTTATCTTGGCTAAGTGGTTTACAGGAAGGATTATTTTAGCTGTAATACGGAAATGCTGATCAGTGGCACAATTCAGTAATCCAAGTGAGGACTTAGTTCAGCTGCACGAGGCTTCGTGTCAGGGACAATCTCCAATGAGATGAGGGTGTTTTAGTCAGAAAGGGGCAAGTCTTTGGATGAAAAATATTCTGTTACTTTGGTGGCAGTGCTGATGCTCAGCGTATCTTCCTGTGCAGGGCCACTGGAACAATGGGTAGACAGAAATGACTGCAGTATGATTCTGTGGTGGAAAAATCCACAAAGCAAAGGTGAAAACTGTTTCTGCATTTGATAGAAAACCCCAAAGGTACCTCAGGTGCCCTTAAATACATAAGAAACGCATACACTGTATCTTGGAGGAGACTGGGCCTTTGAAAGCACAGCAGGTGATGTGGCATTGTGGGTGATGTTGGCTTTCCATCTTCACCCCTGCGATCTCTGCGGGGTGCTGTGGAGTGGAGGGGGAAGTACTCTTTATCCCCCATGGCTGTGGGTGCCATGTGTGAGCGAAGGAGAAGGACGAAAATCTGTCTGGCATGGCAAAAGAGGGCTGGGTGCACAGGTGGCCATTCTGGAGACTGTCACAAACCCGTTCCCTGGCACCGATACACTGGAAAGCATGTGTTGTGCATTACTGTGAAGGCATTCCTGCTTTGGGGAATTGTGTGTTCCTGGTTACAAGAAACCCAATCAGTTTCAATCTTTTTGCTTTTTTTCGATTGGGACTTTGTAATGGAAGAATTGAAGAATAAAAGGGAGCGATGGTGGATGCACAGTGATTCAAAATAGGATTGTGCAGGAAGGTGCAATTCCAATAGTATTGGTCCCAATCAAGTTTCTTCTAATACGAGAGTACATGTGGCGTCCACTCTGTGCCCAGCTGATAGGACACAGGATTGCATTGTGCTTCCAGGTAGGTCTGTGCAAAACAGAAATACGCAAGCACAGGTCCTGACAGGAGGTTTTAAGTTGCTTTACCATTTGACCTATATTTGGAGAATATTTTCAAATGGGGTGAGAAAGCAAATAAGCATGTGAAAGGACGTCCTGTCCCTCCTCCATCCCGCTCAGGGGCAATGCAGCAGAGAGAGGAGCACGGTGATAGCTGAAGCCAGAGGTCTACATTTGGCAAAACTGGCTCTTGTTTTGTTTTTTTTTTTTTTCCTGAAATATTGCATAGAACAGGAATAACAAGTTTTGTTAATAAATAAACTTAGTTTTAGATAGGCCAGGGGTGGAGGAGAGACAGAAAGTACTCCTGCAGTTCTCAGTGTACCCATATTGATTTTTTGCTCAGCAGGGCAGATACACTCCATCAGGCAGCTCTGCCTCTGAGGAGCGGGTGGGGGTCCCAGCTTTGCGCGTTTGCTTGGCGTGGGTTAAAGTGGGAGATGCCATGAACACTTCATTGTGTGTCGCTGCCTTCTGTGACAGCACCATCTGGAGCCACCTTACAGGAGGGAACACGGGTGCTCAGCAGGAGTGCCACACCACAATGCTTGTCCAGCTTTACCCTAGAGGCAATGGCTGTTTGGGCTCAGTCTCATTCTCTTTGGGCTGCAGCTCATTCAGCTTTAAGTATAACTTTGTTTGTTTGTTTGTTAGTTCCCAGCAAGACCAATTTAACTTCAATAACTTGGTAACAGTTTGAATAGAGAAAGGCTTTGTTAAGGGATCCACACCCTCACACGCAGGGAGTCCACACAAGGGCTGATGAATACACACCCAGCTATTTTCTCTGAGCAGTAAACATTACAGTAGGGTTGCACAAAGAGCCTGGCTTCTCGGTCCTGTTAGCTCTCACTATACTATTTTAACTCAAGTAATGTTATACAATAAAAAGCTTTGTGCTCCTGCAAAGAGACAGAAAAGCACTAAAGCCCAATTAAAACTAAATAAAAACACCTGAAATAGCTCATCTCTTAAGAGATGTGGCCTTTGGACAGGGAGCTTTGTTTATGTTTTTTCTGTGTCTCAAAATGAATAGGAAGGCCAAAATTGTACCTATCCAGGTGTAGGATTCAGATCCCTTGTTTTCCTTAACTCAGAAGTTTCCCCTTCCATCCCAAGAGATGACTGTACGAAAATAAACTGAAATAGTGCTCAAAGAGCACTCAAATAGTGGTAGTTGGGGCAGACCTGCGCTGGAGGGCTACTGCCCATCTCTTAATGTGGTGTCTGAGATTTTGGCCTTGCTGCATTGTGGTGACAAGTTTAGCTCAGAAAAGTGAAGTGCCGCTTCAGCAAAATTGGGATTCCCCCAAAGCTGTGTGTGCTCCACAGGAGGCTGCTTAGCAGGTGCACGAGCAGCCTCTCAGCCCACCTATCCTCTTCAACAAAAAGCAGTATTCTTCTAATGAGCTCCAGGTCAGCTTTTACAGAATCAAAGAAAACACAAAGCCTAACATTGCAGGAAAGCCATCCAAAATCACCGTGCCATTTGTTTTCCAATTCTGTCATTCTGCAACTTGTCCAAAAACCAATTATCCATCTAGGTGCCTAATTTAAAGTAGAGGTTTTGTTCTCCGGACTCAGGTTTTGTAAATGACCCATTTGTCCCATAGAATAAATTTCCATATAAGTTTCTGTGACATTTTTACTCATTTTTACTTTGGTACTCCTCATAGCCCTGCAGTATGTTTCCTGCTTTGCATTTACTCCTGCATATTCCTTTCACATTTTGTATTTCTGAGACGCTCCTGTGGAAAGTGTGCAGAGTTTGTAGGCTGCTCTGCAATGGCCAGACTCAACGCAATGCTCTAGGAGTGTTGGTGTAGAGGCTGTTACAGCCTTCATTGTGTTTCAGCCTCAGTGCTGCTCATCCAGAATTTTTTCACAAATGCCTTGGAGAGGCACAGGACTGTGCAATGGACACAAGGGAAGATGCTGGCCCCAGTCTGTGAGCATTGAAGCTTCCTGGAGTCAGCAGCACCAGAGGAGGAGGAAAGGAGCGTGTGATCTGCCAGCTCTCACACCAGAAAGCAATGCTGTCAGCAGTTCTTGGAGAGAGGATCCTTGTTATAAAATAGTTGTATTTGAAAGTGTATCTCAGAAACATTGCCAGCCAGCTCTTTAGTGTTTGGGGCTGGGAGAAAGACATAGTTATAAAAAAATCATTTTACTGCCAGGATTGTTTAAAGAGAAATGTAATGAAGCTGAGTAGCAGTAACAGAATACTAGATCAGTTAGTAAGGGCAGTGAGGTGGGTTAGACAATTTTTTTTTAAGTAACTTCTTAAAAACAATTACTCATGACCAGTAGTTCACTGTTACCTGGTGCGGATTTAGTTTCGTCAGTCTTGTGGGGTTTGTGAGTATCTTATCTTTTTGTGTACTTGTTTGTACATACCACTTGCTAACTTTAATCCAAGACAAAATTTTTTCAAATCAAACTTGACATTGTCACAGCAGGATCATACAAGTCTTCCTGTGCCATGGAATGACAAGGGTAATTTTGTAGCGAGTACAGTACTTGTTAGGAGCTGGTCGGTAAGGAGTAATTTGAGAGGGGAATTACAGGATTGGAGTAGACAATGTTGGCACAGAGATGGCAATTCATATATGAGAGGAGTTAAGAGTCCCTTAGCTTGCTCTAATGCATATGTTTTGCTTGCTACCCCAGTCCCATTGTTGACACCTACTACAGCTGGTTTTGGATTTGCATCGGTGCTTCTGGGTGCATGATGCTTCTTTTATGTCATTACTTTTTGTTTCCTTTTCCTTCTTTGCATGCAATACCTACTTGCTTTTGAGCTCCAAATGAGTGGATTAAGATTAAATCCCAAACTTCCTGGATTTTAAAAACTTTCCTCTTGTGCTGAGCTCCAAACTAATCTGCTAGCTTTATGGTGCTGTGCCACTGTATAACCAAAGGCCATAGTTTCAGTTTCTAAAGACTACATATTTACACTGGTCCTGGAAAAAGCCTCTGGCCTCTTACTCCACTAAGTCCACACGACTGCAAGCAGAAAACATACTTTGGGAGCCTTAATTTAATTAGGGCTCCTTCTGTACTCACTGTGTTCTCCTGACATTTTAGCTCTTCTGACCTACTCGTTATGAGGATTCTTGCTTTTATTAAAAAGAAAAGGCATTTGTAGTTTCAGAGAAAAGTTAAGATTAGACCGTGTCACAGTTTAAAAGATCAGCAACTTTCCAATGAAGAGTGATTCAAGAATTCCCTCTTTGTTGGTCTAGCTGTAAGCATAAACAAAGCTATTAACATAAACAGAAGACCAAGTTGTCTGGGGGAATGCAATAAAATCAGCAACTGTCTTTTCTTAGCTAAACCTTTACGAGCTCAGGTTCATTCCATGGAGATGAGGACAGAGAGCAGTTTTCAGCGTGACAAACCAAGGTGTCCCTGGGGGTATGAGCTTCTGTGGAGGTGAGGGAAAAGCTGACTCAACACCTTGGCTTTCAAACTGTACACAAAATATCTACATCTGATTCATCTTCCTCGCTCGAGGGGGATCTAGATGACTGCCATGCTCTTGTTCTGTTTGTATTACAGTATTTACATGTCTGTCTTGTAAAGACATGCTTCTGTCTGGAGGGCTGGGCCACGACTGTCCTTCCAAGCAGTACATAAAAGTGGAGATGTGCATCTTGGAAGTAGCAGTGCGGTAATGCCACTAATCAAATGTGGTGGCAGATAAATCCTCACCGGAGGAGCTTAGTTACAAGGCATAAAACTTGGGCATTGCTGTTCATGGTGGGTATGTGCTGTAAGATGTGACCATCTCTTTCCAAACTTCCTGGCTTTTTAAGGTTTATGACAGCCAAGCAGTTGATTTGTAGTTGTTTTGGTACTGCTCTGTGTAGCATTGTGGGTGATTGCTGCAGTTTCAAAGCTAGGAAAAGGCATCCAAGAATGTTGTTGCTGACTTGAAAAAGAATAATGCTTCCGTGTTTTTTCCCAGGAGATGTGATATCTTTGATTTTGAATGCATATAGAGGATTTTTTAAATTATTATTATTTTACTAACTGTATTTTCTGTAAATTTGTGTGTGATGGTTTTAATTCAAATTTAATTTAGGAAAAAAGAGCCTTTTTCCTCCACCCCCTCATTAGAGAAATTCATCTACGCAGTTTGCTGACCTATTTTCATTTACTCAGGAACTTGTGACAAACCATGCCTTGCCTGAGTACGCAGAAAAGCTCTGAAAAAAATCTGTGTTTTTTTTTTTTCAGATCATAGCTTTCTTTGTGTAAAATCCTACTTAGCTTGTGGATTAGTCACTCAAGTAACCTAATCCACATGGTAAAGTTCTCATATAATTGAGAAACACTAAGTAAAAGAGCTGATTTTTTCTTTTAACTGCCCTTAATTACTCACCTTGCTTCTTTATTAAATGTAATACCAAAAGCAGTGAATTAACACTTTTACATAAGTAAGTTCTTACAATATATATACTTTCAAACTTGATGGTGCCAACCACTATTCCCTTGCCTTGCGTGCATTTATTTTTGAATGATGGCAGTGGGAGTTTCTGTGGGTAGGGGACAGCTTGAGAACTTGGTCAGCAACAATTTCCCTGTTGTGAACTTCTATAGGAGATACTGTACAACGGGCCTGGGAAAATTTGCAGTACATGTTATGATTACCCTAGGAATTTTCATTAGAGTAGTAGTAGTAAAAGTCAATCTATTCTTAACAAGGAAATGTTTAAGAACATTATTGGAAATCCTCTACAGCTTCTAATGTGTAGGAGAGTTCAGGATTTCTCGCACTGTGGTTTTAATCCTTTTAGTTTAAGGACAAGAACTGAGAGCTGTGATGTCCTGTCAGGTGATGTGAATTTTAAATGTTTGGCTTTTCTTAACCTAGAATAACAGAATTGATTGGATACCACCCAGAGGAGTTGCTGGGCCGTTCAGCATATGAGTTCTACCATGCCTTGGACTCAGAGAACATGACCAAAAGTCATCAGAACTGTAAGTCACACTCTTAGCTTTCTTCATAGTTTGCAAATAATAAACCACAACTAGTAGATACCTCAATAAGCAGTTGAAAATATAAGTGCACCCTGTGTGTGAGGACGGGTATTTCTGTGCGTGTATTCTCAGAGAAAAAAGAATACGTTCTTTCTTTGTAAGAAAGTTTACACATTACCATGTTTGTCTTGCTGAAAACTGCTGCTGCTCTTTCCACGTGGTTTGATTTTTGCCATAATTAAAACTAAATTTGGATCATAGCTAGAAGAGGATCTTTCTTTCAGGAGTAATACAAAGATCAGCTGAAAATTTGAAAAGCTGAGTTAGGCAATATTAGCTTGGTGAGAAGTGCATTTACTGGTTTATCATTCTGGTGTACAGTTGGGCTCAGCAACAAGGATGGCTGTAAAGAGTAGTAGGAAGAGCTTAGTACAGCATATTTCTGCATGTCCTTCTACCGAAAAAAAAAACCCTCTCTTCACCCAAAAGAGATGTGCATAGGGACTTTCTAAAAGGTGTATTCGTTATACAGATAATGTATACTGATAAAATACTGATAATGTATAATGATAACTGCCAGAAACAGCTGCTTCTTGTTACTCTTATGCCTAAACTGCCAGTCTTAGCTGTTTTTGATGTAAAATACCTGAATCATTTTGGGAGCAGAGATCAGAGCCAAGATCTGTTCCCTCTATTCAGTAGATATCTTAAGGTATCTTAAAATCACTTGATTCAAATCTGCAGTCTCTGGCCTTAAGGATGGCACAATGACTGGAGACAGCATGATGCCCTAACATACAGATTATGCTTCCTCTGTCTGGCATTTCAACCACTGAACTAGTAGTGCATGGGAGAGTACTCAGCAAAGAAGCACTAAAATTTCTGCTGCTGCTGTTTTAATAAAAACAAGGCAAAGCTTCTAGGCTGGAGCACACAAGTTATAAACAAAAACATAAACCACCTTGTAGTTATTATGATCAAGGTCTCTGTGGCTCAGGAAGGACTATGACTTACATCATGTCTGTAGGGAATTACCCACCAGATGCACTTAGAGAAAGTATTTTCTGTACATCTTGGAGAAAAGTATCAGTAAGGAATAGCTGTCTGACTTTAAGGAGAAAAGGGAATATAATATGTGTTGTTAGCTGCAATGGCAAGGATTCAGGACAGCTTTGAGATGAATGTTATTTGAAAAAATGTTTGGCAGTGATTAAAGTTGTGTGCTATATAACAGTGTTGGTATGAATCATCCCGTTTCCAGAGCTGCTGAAAAAAAAAATAGTCACACCATACTTACAGAGAGTTCTCTGGGAATATATTTGTTAAAATTGTTTCCTTGAAAATGTGTTCATGCTTTTAACAGTGAAAAAGAGTGATACTTATAAATAGGATGTGCATAGCCCACACTGGGCTAAGAGTAATCCTGTGAGGAAATCAGTGACTGTGCTTTACAGTTGGTTTTGAGTCACTGAGTTACATTTCTAAGAATGGGACAATGCTAGAGGGAATAAAATGAGAGCTGGAAAGTTCTTCGGTGACTGGAGAGAGTCCATGTTGTTTATCCCTGTCTAATTAATTAGATAGGAGCATTGAATCAAGACCTGTCTGTGTTAAGGATTTCTGGATTGCTTCTACTAATAATCTGAGCAGGTATTGCTGGTGGCTTCTCCTCAACGCAGCAATTGGAATCATCTCATGAAGGGCTTAAGTTGATGTTTAGAGGCCATTTGTGCCTACTGAAAGGACCCCGTTCTACAGATTTGTGCTGTTGGACATGAGGGTTGGTTGAGATGCTGAATGAAGTCAAAAGTGAGAGAGGGCATGAGGTATACTAGCAAAAGTGCTGAAAGCACTGTGCACTACACAGATATAAAATATTTAGGATAAGACTCATCCTAGTGTATATGGTACTATCCAGGATCAGCGCGGATGATCTCTACTGTTGAAAGCACTGGACAGCGCTCCATGCTATGATAAACGCTATACAGACTGTTACCCACAACTGAATTGTCAGTCAGACTTCTTAGCAACTCAGAGGATGGCCACAAAGGCAAAGTAGGAAATCCCTAGGTTTCTTAAAGTGTGCCATTATTACTGAGATGTTGTCTAATGCAAAGGGCTACCAAGCAAGCAGGTGGCTTATACAGAACTTAGCTGTTTCTTCCTGGCCATGTTCAGTTGTAAATGGAAATATCCACCTCATAGCTTATATAAAGAGATGTAAATGAGAATACAGAGCTAAACAGAGCATTCATGATCAGCACCCTTGTATGTATCAAACAGTATTTTTTATTAGAAATATGCAACAGTATTGTCATCAATTCCGACACTTAGTATTGAAGAGATGTATAGGAAATACAAGGAAAGTGAAGGAAATCGTAGAGTGGCTTATGTTAGAAGGAACCTTTCAGATCATCTAGTTCCAACCCTCTGCTATGGGCAGAGGCCTAGTTAAACCTCATTAAAGTCTCATATGCGCACTTTTTGAGCCTGTCCAGGTCCCTCTGGATGGCGTCCCTCCCTTCTGTTGTGTCAACCACACCACTCAGCTTAGTGTCATCAGCAAACTTGCTGAAGGTACGCTCAATCCCATTGTCTATGTCACTGATAAAGATGTTGAAGAGCACCAGTCCCAAGACCGACCCCTGAGGGGCACCACTCATGACCAACCTCCACCTGGAAATAGAGCTGTTGACAACAACCCCCTGGCTATGACTATCCAACCAAATCTTTATCCATCAAATAGTCCAGCCTTCAAATCCATATCTCTCCAATTCTGAGATAAGGATGTGATGCGGGACCGTGTCAGAGGCCTTGCACAAGTCCATTAAAGAGCGAGAGAGAGAGAAACCTCAAATGGGTCTACTAGATAGAAGCAGAACTCCTTCCCTTTTCTTCCTTTAAATTTAGTGGTAAATCATGCTCATTGCAGTTCTACTGTACTGCAGTTTTTTTCATTGCCAAAGTTCTTCAGTAACAACCTAGCATTCAGGCAAGGCACAATAGTGCTTGTGTTCTTAAGCACAGTTGCATATACAATATGAAAGTCATAATTAGTCATCATCAGTAGAAGATTAGAAAGTGGCAGTATTTACCATACCCTGTTTTTCACATGTTATGCAAACAAGATGAAAATCTGTTCTATTGCATAAATCTACACAAATGATTGACTGTAGAGCTATATTTTCCAATTCAGTGATTAATAACCTATAATAACTTCCATTTAGGATTTGTTCTTGTTGCCAATAAACCAATGAGAATTTCACTATTGATTTCAGTGGGAAACTGAATGTCACTATCTGGGACATGTTACTTGGTAATACAACTAGAATGCAACTCCCCCTTTCTGTTTCCAAAAATACGGTATATAATGTGAATGTATTTCACTGAGATATTACTAATTCTATAAAGATACAGGCATGCATGTATATATCTATATAAAAATGTATATTTTAAAAGAAAGGGAAAAAAAAGTAGTTCACTCTGAATCCAGAACCTTAAATGCAGTGTTTATAACAAAGTCAGCAGTTACAAGTGTATTAGTAATTTATGAGATTACCCCAAGGAATGATTCTGCTGTACCATCAGAACATGACATGCTCTGAATAATAATAATAAAAAAGATTAAAGCAGTTAAAAGCTTCTTTGTAATGTAGCAGGCGCCTACACTGTGACTCTTATTGATGAGCTGATGATTAGGAAGCAGCGTAATTGTGTTTCACAAGCAGAGCAGAACAGTTCAGTCACTAAAACACTTTGAAATGAAAGCCTTTTGATTTTGTTCTGCCAGAAGTATTTAATCAATAAAGGTAATGTTCTTCTTTGTCTAAATAAATTAAATGAAGGATGATTAAATATTCCTAGGAAGAAAACAAACAAACAAACTTCAGAGATAGAAAGATAAACACAGTAACAATTATCTGGAAAGCAGTTGTTGTGTTTCACGGGCTCGGATTGTGCGTTTGTATCGTGGCAATGTAGAAGCGACTGACAATAAACAGTCACTGTTGAGTGGCCACATTCACAAGAAGTTATTCTGCACAAAGAAAAGAAATAAAAGTTCCAGTCTTACTGAGTAAAACTGCTTTATTTTTAGGGCATTACTTTGATAGCATACTGTCTTCACACGTAAAACTGTTTAAAGGGAAAAACTGCCAAAGTGTTCAAATGTTGAGTTTGCCAGTTCCCATTTAGGTGCTCAGTGCAACTATGTCTGCATACAAATAAAAACATTCTTGTTTGTACTGCTTGCATATTCCAGCCCTAATTTTACTGCTATAGATCACTAGGATTTCTCGCAAATAAACAGTTGTAAATTGCATGACAATATGCCTTGCTTTTAAGAAAAGTTTACACCAGGCATATGTCATAAAACCCCATTTTAGATGTCCAGAGCTCCATGTTGAAATCTCATTATTTTCAAATATTACAAAACACCCCGGGGAGCCCTTCACCTTTCGAACACGTACATGAAACTTTAAACCTGAATTGTACTATCATCAGTTTATTGCTTGAGAAACACAGGCCTGTTCAAAGAAAACATTTGGAGGTAACATTATTTGATTTTTCACAGGAGTCACAATTTCTTCTCCTTTGTTGATTCTGAGCTATTGCAGAGAACCAAAGCAGTGCAAACAACTAGAGAAATAAGATGTTTTTTCTTTCTTAATATTGATAACATTTTAAATGTGATATTACTTCTTCAGCCACTTAAAACCAATGTTGTGCTGAGGACACTTTAACTTCATTTGTGTTGTTGATACCTCCAGCTCCTGACTCTAGGCATAGAAAAGAGATGAGATAAATATGGAATTAATCCACGAGAATTACTTTATTGTGGGTATTGCTTTTAAATCATCTAACGCTTGGGATTATCCACCACCTAAATTAGGGAGACTACTGAATAATTTCCTAAATCAATTTAGGAACCTTAACTGAGAGCAATTCTACTTGGAATTGGAACTTTGAAGAAATATGCAGTCAGCAGACTTTACTTTTGGGGCAATTAGGGTCTTATATTACATGAAAAAAAAAATGCATTGATCTAAATACTCAGACAATCTAAAGATCTCAAATGCCAGGTGTCTTGATTGGAGAGCTCAGCTTAACAGACTTATTTATATTGAAAATAGTTGATGTTTTTTCTGGAAGCTAAGCATCGTTGGCTACCCTGCCCATGGCAGGGGGACTGGATCTTCATGATCTGTGAGATCCCTTCCAACCCACGCCATTCTGTGATCATTGCTTACAAATGTTTTAGTGCAGTTTTGCATAATGTAAACCTGGGAGCAGGTTTATTTAAACAAGTGTTACGTGTTATGCATTCTTACTTGTGCTGCTACCTTATTTATACCTCTCTGCTCCCGTTTCTTAGTGTGTACAAAAGGTCAAGTAGTGACTGGCCAGTACCGAATGCTTGCCAAGCATGGTGGATACGTGTGGCTGGAAACTCAAGGGACTGTCATTTACAACACGCGCAACCTACAGCCTCAGTGTATCATCTGTGTCAACTATGTGCTGAGGTAAGTTGTGCAGAACAGCAAAAACACTTCTGAATCCTTGTGCTGGAAAAAATGCAAGGATGAGAAATGTTTTTGAAGGGTCTATTTATCCAGTACTGCTATGCTGAAATCAGTTTAGTCATGTTTGTTCAATCTTGTTTACTGATGTTAGACATTGATGAAGAATGTGGCATGCCCGTTCCCATACAAGCAGCTGAATTACACCATAGCCTTTTTTTTCTGCAGAGCAACTGCTCTGCTGGTGAAGCAGAACATAAGGCCTGCACTAAAGATTTTATTGTGCAAAACAACTACTAAATAAGTTTTATTTTTCTAGTGCTGTGACAGAGAGACAAAATTGGTTAGGAAGTGTATCTTGTGTTGCTAGGAAAAGCCATTTTCTTTCTCAAAAGTCAGAACCACAGATTAGTCTCTGTCTTGAAAAACTCGTGTATTTTTGGTCCTAGATGAGGCCTAAATAAAATACTTATTTGAATGATAGTCTGGGTCGTTGTAGCCCTGACTACATCCCTTTTAAAAACCAAAGCAACAAAGCCCTGAGTATTCCCACAGAAGTCCTGACCACACTCTCTGCGTCATCTGAGATTGTGGTGCTCAGCAACGCTGGAACTGTGCCTTGCCTGGCAAGAGCCTGGCATTCAACTGAGAGAGACCAAAATGCTGTTAGAGTGATCTTTAGAGAGTTTGTAATACCTGTCTTCACCACATCTTTTTCCTTTAGAGTGCTAAATGCCTAAACTTTTTCTTCTTCTTGCTAGTGAAATTGAGAAGAATGATATTGTCTTCTCTATGGACCAAACGGAATCACTCTTCAAGCCTCACCTGTTGACGGTGAGCAGTGCCTTTGAGAATGGGATCCCAGGGAGGGACAAGAGTGATTTATTGTTTACTAAGCTAAAAGAAGAACCAGAGGAACTTGCACAGCTGGCTCCGACACCTGGAGATGCCATTATTTCCCTGGATTTTGGTTAGTATTTGTGTAAATAATTTTTGTGCAACAAAGAACCGTGTATGAGCCTGTGTTTAGAAACTTAATAGACCAGGTCTGTCTGCTGTGTGTATAAATCAGGAGTAACAGTCATAGAAGCTCATGTGCTCACATCAGTGGAAAATTTCTGTGAATGAGAGCAGAATCAGGCTTTCTTGCTGACTGAACAAGATACAGTAAGTCTTTGCCAACTTATTGTTATGGCAACTAGGATCAGGGTTTACTTTTAATGAGTTGCTGTAATTATAACAGGGCGCAAGCTAAAAGCATCCATTAATATTGTACTATTAACATTGTTAGAACTCCATCCAGGGATACAGAAGTTTGAGGAAGCCCCTGCCTATCCCGGTGCTGTTTTGACCCCAAACAAACCGTGGCCAGTAGAAGTGAAAAGCCGTGCTGCTCAAGGTGAAACGCTGGCAATACCATCCTTTACAATGCCTCAGATTGCACCTGGCAGCAGTACTCCAAGTGCAAGCAGCAACAGTAGCTGTTCCACGGTAAGAAAAGCTTTAAAAAATTGCAAAAGTGATGTTCTCTATGCAAGTCCCATCAGAATACAAAGATGACATTTTTGTGTTAGCAGTCCTGTCTCAATGCTTCTAACAAGCCCAGCATACATGTATATATCCCTACTGTACTGTGTATCTTTAGCCCATGCAGTTTGTGTAGGAAAGCACTGACAGCAAAAATGTCAGATGGGAACTATATCTTGCCTTTGTATTGCATTCCTTGTTTTCTTCTGTCTCACTAAGTAATTATGATAGTCTATAAACCAGCCAGTAGATGAACTTGCTACCATCTTACATGGAGTTAGCCTTAAATGAAACTCCCGTGCTAAGTGGTCTGGTCATTAGCAAAATTCCCCTCAGGCTAGTCCTCTTTCTGTTTGTTTACTAGAAGCTATAATCTTTATCAAGAACATTTATCCAACTCAGGCTTTTGAGAGTGGCTCCACAGAGTTTACTGCTGAAAGAATGAATGAGCTTTCAGGGCATTGCCCTCAAGAGCTAGAGCTGCTCTTATCAGAATGTTACTAGATGACTGCTAGGCCAGGACTCTACTAGATTCTGGAGACATTCAAGGTCAAGTTGGACAAGGCTCTGAGCAACCCAATCTTGCTGTAGGTGTCTCTGTTCAGTGCAGGGGCGCTGGACAGATGGCTTTTAATGGTCCCTTCTAACTCAAAACAATTTTATGTCCAATTTTAATAAAATCATTGAGGTAGTGCAAAGTGTTTTATTTCTTAACAAAATAGTTGGATAGTATAGATCTCATGTTGCTAGTCTGATGTGCCAAAAAAAACATTTAAACTAACAGGACAACTAAGGTGTTGTATTGGGTGCATCTGTTATATCACTAAGACTCTCAAAGTTTATAGTGACAAGTAATCTGGTGTTGGGGAAGATGTGATAGAAATGTAGTTTCCGGTTCTCAAGACACTACATATGCAGTCTTGTCATTTGCTTTTGGTAGTAAAGATCTGCTTACTGAGTAGCACGGTATAAGCTCCATGATGCTAAGCCAGCACTGTAGTTGTCTTGGCTGCTTATAGCAAATTGTTATTTTTGTGCAGCCAAACAGTCCAGAGGACTACTACACTTCTGTGGATGATGATCTTAAGATTGAGGTGATTGAAAAACTCTTTGCCATGGACACAGAATCAAAAAGTCAGTGCAACTCCCAGGTAAGAAGCTAATATCTCTCCCAAAACCATGAAAATTGTCTGTGTGTTAGCAGACAATAGTTGAGATGCATGCTGTATTTGCAGATACGGTGTCATAACACGTACACCAAAACTTTGACACACAACGCTAATACAAGCATATGCTTTGAAAAGCTGAGGTGTCTATTTCTTCCCCTAATTGTATGAAGCAATTGCCTTGGAGGTATCATTGTGGCAGTGCTGTAAAGAAAGAGAGCTTCAGAAATTGGGAGCTACTGTAGACTGGATAAGGAATATAAGCGGCAGCCTATTTTTTTTTTTATTATCTGGCCTGATAACTAGTGAGTAAACATTGTTTCTAGAACAAAATATAAATAAATTAACTCCTGTAAAACCTCAAAATGAGAAGTGCTGTCAGTTAACCCCATGAGGCAGCTAGACCCATGCGGCCACTTACTCCCTCCCTCCAGTAGGATGAGTAAGAGAATTGGAAGGGTAAAATTGTGAAAACTCATGTGTTGAGATAAAGACAGCTTAGTTTGCAAAAGCAAAAGCTACACGTGCAAGCAAAGCAAAATAAGGAATTCATTCATTACTTCTCATTGGCAGGCAGATGTTCAGCCATTTCCAGGAAAGCAGGGCTCCATCACGTGTAGCACTTTCTTGGGAAGACAAACACTATAACTAACTCTGAATGCCTCCCAGCTTCTCCTTCTTTCCCCCAGCTCATATTGCTTAGCACAGTGTCATGTGGTATGGGTTATCCTTTTGGTCATCTGGGGTCAGCTGTCCTGGCTGTGCTCCCTCTCAACTTCTTGTGCACCACCGGCCTACTCCATTGGTGGGGCCAGGTGAGGAACAGAGAAAGCCTTGACTCTTTGTAAGCACTACTAAGCAATAGCTAAAACATTGATCACAAGTCCAAAATATAATACCTACTATGTATGAGCTACTGTGAATAAAATTAATTATATCTGAGCCAAACTGAGTACAGCATATGTGCCAGTCACATAAAATAATGTTGTTTAACTTTTAAATATGGAGAAGCTGGCCACTTTCATTCACATAAATTTGGCATACAGTGATTTTTTTAGTTTCATATCTCCCAACTAGTATTTCATATCACAATGCCACAACTATTATTAACTTTTAGGTTTCTCATGAGCTTCTTTCATTTTTGTGCAGACTGACTTCAATGAACTGGACCTTGAAACCTTAGCTCCTTACATTCCTATGGATGGAGAGGATTTCCAGCTTAGCCCTATCTGCCAAGAAGAACGTCCTCTCTCTGAAAGTGCACAAAATACCCAGCAGAGTCTAAGTAGCATGAGCACCATCTTCCAACCTCTTGCATCTGCTTCACAGAATCAGTTCCTCCCAGAGAAATATTGCCCACAGCTATCAAATAAAAACATTAACCCTGGTCATGGGTCCCTATCGTCTGTGTTCTTCAACAATATGAGTAGGTCATCGTTGCCACCATACCACAACCAAGCCAGCACTCCGCTGTCTTCGATGGGGGGTAGACCAAACACCCAGTGGCCACCTGATCCGCCGTTAGAATATGTTCCTGCTAAATGGAGACTCATGGATAAATACTCAGGAACCCTATCAAGTTCCCCCTCAGGACCCCCAGTACATTCTCCCAACATGCCCATATATAAAAAAAGGTAAGAACTTCTGGGTTCTGTGTATTTCACTTAGAAAATATTTGGACAAAAAGGGATAGGTATCTTGAATACCTACAACTCATGTGTTTGTGCTTAGTATGCAAAGTAAGGAGACAAGTGTAGCCTTCAAAACCCTAAAATTAAAAATCTCATGACTCTTTTCCATAGTATTTTTATGCCTGGCTGGAAATTTTAGAGGCTGTTTATGTTAGTCTTTGATCCCCAAAGTAAAGTGTTCCCAAAGCTTGTGGGATGACTGACAAAAGGAAACAAAGACATTCATGTGTCACAGGCATCTTAAATGGAATAGATGAAAGAAGAATCTGTATAAATGAAAAAGATGGTTTAGATTTGCCTTCATGCTCACCCAGAGATCTTTTCTCAACAGGCCACTGGATGGTTTGGGGCAACGAAGCATAGATATAAACCCAGCAAGAATTGCTTTGTCTAATAGTTTGAAGCTGAAGCGACAATTGGATTATGAAGAGCAAGCATTGCAACAGCTGAGTGGGGTAATCATAAGAAAATGCATACTCTTCAAAATTTTGGATGTACCAAGATCATCAGTGTAATCATTCATTTTGCTTTTCTCCAAACTGTAGGGAGATCTATCTGTCATTAACCCATCTCAGTTAATGTGGAAGAGAATGAAATTTCTCAAAGGGGAAAACTGTTCCTTGCTTACAGAAAAGAAGTCTCTCAGCACAAGTGTTCTTACTGGTAAGAGAAAAGAAATTGATTTTGCAATGTTAAGTCAGTTTGAATAGAAAGAAAAACTATTTCAAAAGGAGATGTCAAATAAGCTCTATATAAAAAAAAAAAAGAAGAAAAAAATCAAATGAAAAATTCAAGATAAAGTTGTATCACTTATTGTTGAACAATTTATAGTATGTTAGATAGCTACCAAGTAGATTGTTTCGTATATGTTCATACCCTTACTTGGGAGGTAAATAGGGATCAGTTGAATAGAGGTAGGTTTACCTAATGCTGATCCAGTGTGTGCAGACATTTCAGAGCTAGAACTGATGCTTTCTCTCCTCAACACTGTTTTTCATTATTCAAATACCTTTAGTGCAATACTGCTTCCAGACAGTACTGTTTCTAGACTTCTATGCCTACACTGTGTCATCATCACACTGAGGAACAATTTGCTTTGAATTAGTATTAGCTACTATAATAATTACAATGGCTTTATTTAACTTTTTGGTTTTCTTCTGTGTGAATTAGATGAGTTTGTCTGCAACTCGAGAGGTCTGAGCCAACCAATGAATCAACTGCAGCAGCAGCAGCAACAACCCACCTGTGGCAGTCCTGGTGAAAATCTGAAAGCGGGAGCATTTTCCCCTCAGTTTTACAGTCCCCATTATCAGGACTATAGTGTGCAGTCAGCTCATAAAGTGTCAGGTAAGAGCTGTCAAATACAGAGGTTGAAAAATGTTGGCATTTAGTTCCATTACTGATTCCATGAGAATAAAAACTTTAACCAAAAAAGAAGTAAGAATGATAAACCGTGAACCAAATGCACAAAGTTTCACAAAATGAAAAATTAATGTGGTTGTTTACTGTGAAACTTTTAACATTTACATTTGTGATATATGAGGAAAAACAATTTTTTCCTTCATTTCAGTTGAACTACTGCCTTTTGTACCTCAGTGGTCTGGTCATCTTATGTGTTCTTGTCTTGTGATAAAATTGATTAAACTGTACTAAACAACTTCAGTGCAGCATTGGTAGCTGAGGTTTATAGGTTACAGTCCGACATATGCCTTCTAAAAATTAATATCTGTAATGAAAGGAGATAGTTTATAAATTGACAGCCTTGCTCTGTATACATGTATACATATCTATGTTGTTTACTATAGCTTTCTTCATTTGCACCGGTGTCATTTTCCTCTGAACAATCTAAATTTAGGGTGGAAGTGGAAAACTTCATGCTTGTAACCCCTTAAGGCAAGAGATGCTTGCATTTGCTCTGAAAATGTTAACTGTTGGTAGTTTGAGGTATACTGGCATAAGTACAATACAAAGTTGTAACTAGTATAAACAGAAGAGGAAAGGGAGGAGAGAAACGTTCTCTTACTCTCATTCTCTCCCTCTGGTCTCAGCATCCTGACTTACTTTTACTGTTTCAGGTGTGACAAGTCGTCTCCTGGGGTCTTCCTTTGAACCGTATTTGCTGCCTGAGTTGACAAGATATGACTGTGAGGTAAACGTCCCTGTTTTGGGCAGCTCCACGCTTCTGCAGGGCAGTGAACTGCTCAGAGCCCTGGACCAGGCAACCTGAGCAATCCTGCAGTATTCCTTGGCCTATACTGTTCAAAACAGCTTCAGTTTTTAAATATATTTTTGCAAGTAGACGATTTCTAATACCAATACACTTTTACAGGATTTTACATAGATATTGAACCTGTCCACATTACCAAATAGTGGCCTTTTGAAGTTACTCACTTTTATTATTCATATTAAAGAAATACATCTACTGTATTTTCTCTATTCCAATTAAAGTGTTGTTTAGAGAGTTTGATTGCCCTCCCTTTATCTTGTTACCTGTAATTTATACTCTCAAATTTCCTTCAATTTTCATGCTAGTAAAAAGCTGTGGTGTAAATGCCTTGTCGTGTGATACTTTGGCTGCAGTACTGCAAAGATTTATTTTTATTGCCAAAGGCGAATGAAACAAATTTTTATCTCCAACCACAGTTTTTTGTTCATCTGCCAATTTGAAATCCTTCAAGTCCTTCTGTTTTACAGCATTTCTTGCATTGTAACTTTAATAACTTCTGGAAAAGCATAGTAAAGAAAAATCCCGGCCTTCTGCCTTCCTCCCCTTCCCTACATACCTTGTTGAAAGAAATGTGAATGGTGAACTACAGTGTTTGTGGGTATCTGTGAAGGTTGCACATCGTAAGCTTTTTTCCTCAGAAGCAAGTCTTGTTCTCAGCTGCCTTAACCTGGCTTAGCTCTAGAGACATGAGAGTCCTACAGATTTATCCCAGTGGAGGATTCAGACCAGTGTTTTTGTTTGTGTTGGAGTTCCTTGCTTGTTGTATTTTCGGTTTTGGTTTTTTTCTTCATTGTTCCCTTTATTTTTTACACAAAACAGATTTTTTTTTTTAATTTCTCTTTGGGTCAGTTGTTGTTAATCAAACATCTCTAGGTACTTTTGCTATATCTAGAACACAACAAAGTTAAGAGCTGTTTCTGCTAGAACTGGTAGTATTTTTTGGGATTTTTCTGACGCTTCAGGTATCTGACCAATGGCCAGTACTAACACCTCTGAATACTGCTTTTTTCATGGTGTATGACTGGCTAGCAATATAGTTTCAATATTGAAACTAGAAGTAGCATGGTCTGGCATATTATGCTAACTCAGTTGTAAGTGGACAAAAAGAATTAAGAATTCTGTAGTAAGATGAATTACTGGCAGACAGGTTTTTCTCACTTTAACTTACCTTACGTTTTAATCAAGAGCTGAAATGTTATTAAACTCAGCCAGATGTTTTCAGGGCTCTTTTTCACCTATCATGTATTGTCATGCACATTTTTAGAAATAAGGCTATGAATGCTTTCAAATGTTGAAGATTGAAAATTAGAGCGTATTTAAGCAGCAAAAATATTAAAACTAATAAAAATAGGTAGGTAGTTTTGACTTTGAAATAACCACATATTGAGATATTTATTGAAATCCATCTTGTTTCCTCCACTGGTATAAATCATCGTAGCTGAAGAAAATGGAAGAGTGGCAATGTACAAAAGGTATAAAATCTGGCCCAGAAACGTTAGAACAAAGGTAATTGGTTTTAGATGTCCAGTTCCACTGAAGCCTGTTTTATGAATTTGCTTTCTACATGCACTGACACTTGCAGAGAGGGAGCCTTGGGTTCATTGAGCACTTCAGAGATTGCTGTGTTAAGTGAGTCTTAACCATACATACTGTGCACTCTTTTGAAAGTGAAAGATCTTATGTTATGTTAGTACTGGTATATAATGTTAAAAAAAAAAAGATGATTGTCCTTGTTGCAGGCAGATCTTTCGAGAGTTGTTTTGTGTTCTTTTTTTCTTTTTACCAAAAATAAGCTACTCATAAAGTGAATTTATTCCTAATGGGACAAGTATAGTGTAAGCATCAAAATGTAATGAAAATTGGCAAGCCGGATTTGACATTTTTCAGTGGCAAGGACTTAAAGGCATCAAAGATTAAAGACACTTGAATACTGCTTTTTTTCCTGTTTCTTGTTTGTGTAGTTTCAGCATTAAAAAGTTATATACCCTAACAGTTTACTAAAACACTCTGGAAAAATATTCCCTGTCTTAATATTAATCATACTTTTTATCATAATTATTTCATAATCTATATTGCTGAATTCTTATTGACAATATTATAACTATATGGGAACTTTAATTTGATAAGGAAATGTATTTTGACACTGATACCTTATTAAAGTATACTGATCCTAAATTCATTGTGACTCATTTGCTATGAATTTGTCATTTATTGTATCATTGTAAAACAAAAGTATTTATTAAATTATTTATAGAAAATAAAGGTTTGCATTGATCTTTAAAAAAGGTGGACAGTACAGGCCTTTGTCAGCTTACTTCCCAGCTCTCAACTAAGGGTAACTTCATTCTTCCATTATTAGTTTACCTTACAGCTTTCCTCATATGGGATATTAATACCTTGCAGACCATGCTTCTGTTCAGAAATTTTTCCTGTTATTTGGATTTCTGCTTCAATTTCAAAAGTGTGTGTCAGACTAAGAGATAAAGGTCCCTGTTACAATGCTCGTATAAAATATATTGATAATAATTTAACAAAAGAAGTACTTGCCTAGAGATGTGGTCTGTGACTTTCAAGGCCAAATTGCTGCAGGATCCCGCTTCAGTTTCTATAGCGGTGACATCATCCTATGCTGGCAGTCCTGATGTGTCCCTGAGCATGGCTGGCCCCAGGGGATCTAAGCTGGTGGTTCAGCCAGTCCTGTTTTGCAATGCTACTGCTCAATGCTTCCATCCTTTTCTATGTAGGGGCTGCCATTTCTGACAGTGCAATAGCACTGATCACACTGTAAGAGAACAGACATTAAAACGATCATTTTCAGACGTGCTATACAAACCTTACTGATAGCTACCAGTGAGTTTCTCAAACAACACTAAGGCCTCTTGAATAGCATGTCTAAGTTGGTTATCATCACCTTCTTTTCTGGATCTGATGCCAGACATAAAAAGTAACTCCTTCTAAAGCTGTTGAATTCACAAGGGTGCACAGAATACCCACCAGTGAAGAGGAAGGGAAGCGCATGCATGGTCATCTACCTTTTAGAACATCCCCTTGCTTGTCAAGGCTCTTCCACAAGAACCAGCTCAGCATGTCACACCCTTAGCCAATTAAGGGTTTAAAAACAAAGCAAAACCAAAAAAAAGTTGCTTAAATATGGATTAAGCTGTTCAGATGAAAAGTAAGTTCCATCTTTTAAGGGTTGCAGTTGCTAACTGCAAATTATGCTGTCCTTTGTTAGTGCTGCCCAGCACCATTATTTTTGGGTAAGCAAACCCAGGTAATTGTTAGCATGCTGAAGAGCTTCAAGCAATCCCCACTTGTACATCCACGTATCTAAAAGAACAATAGTGTTCCCTTCAGGTCTGTGTGTTTATTTATTTATTTTTTTCCCCAAGTCTAACACTTTTGTGATTGACCAAGCCAATATTTTTCCTAGACTGCACTATGGATTTCATGCAGGTGACATTCGTGCTGATCTTCAAGCAAATGGTTACAATGAAATACTACAGCAAATCCTCAACATCCTCACTGCTCTTGTGATTCTAACAGAAGTGAAAAAAAAAGCCCAGAAAACTCAGAGCAAACTCCAGCTATCCTTTCAGCCAAGACACCAGTCCCTAAGCAATACTGAGATCCCAGGGTATGAGGTAATTCATCACATTCTCTTGCAGTGGTGCACAGAGCACAGGCTAACAACACTCAGCCCAGCACACAACGGCTCTTGTTCTAGGTGGTGACTATTACTTCTCCTTGTGGAGCTTTATAAAGCTACTCACATACATGCCAGATTTTTTCCCCATCTGCAGAGTAGAAATTTTCACCTACGTTTAAGTAAACAGCATTGTTTTCTTCCTCACCCCAGCTCTCCTATTATAGACATACCAAGAGACAAAAAAAAAAAATTCTACAAAAAAAAAAGAAATTCTGTAACAGTATTTTCTTAGGACAACACAGTCTGCCACTGCTACAGCTCTGCTCCCTGCCCACCACACACACCAGTTGCCTCCCACCTTTCTGGGGCCGCAAGTTAGCTCCATGCCATCACTCTTGCCTTCCCCAGGCTCTATTTAGTGTTGTTTGCCTAGTTAACTGGAGCAGCAAAAGCACCACTGGAAGATCTAGTGATTTGTATGTACCCCATTTTTAGGATGATCACATTAAAAATGGCTGCAAATAAATAAAACGAGAAAAAGAAAAAAAACTTCAGCTACTCAGTTTGGAAGCATCACCTACTTCTTCATCATCACCTCCATGCTTTGCTTCAAGCAAAATCACAACAAGAAATGCCAGAAGAACATGCAGATTCTTCTACAATTTTGGAAATAAGAGCAATACTGAGCAATTTTCCCAAATGCCTGAACTCTGTCTGTGAAGCCTGAACAATTTCTTAGCCATAAGATGCAGCATGGTTTTGCTTCTTTTAGTTCTATTAAGCACCACAGAGTTACAATCAGCAGGAAGAAAACCTGGATTTGTGGTTCCCCAGACAAGTGATTTGCATTCAGGACAGAAATCAAGTCTCAGATAAGAGAGTTACGCACGCACATTTGAGCACCTTGAGAGCCTATTACAATCTTGATGGACACCAACATCCTTGCTCAGGGTGTGATTTCTGAATCCCAACATATCCCCTTGTATTTTCTGCCCCAGGCAATCATGCACTCCTCCCCGAATTTGTCCAGGCAGACAAGTTGGAGAAGTGCAGGCTGTAGTGGAGGAAGGCGATGCACAAAGGTCCCTGTGTGCTGGTATAACCCATAAGTCAGAAAAATAGAAGGTTAAAACTCCCACTTCTAAACTAAAACTGACTCATACATCAGCCAGACAGAGTGACAGTAAAACAAATGGTCACAATGTCAATTCAGCAGAGTTTTCCTGAATAATTCTCTTTCTAGAAGACATTGACAGGGATGCATTTTCCCAGTTATGAACATATTTATACAACTGAATTTCATTTAGATTCTCAGTTGAAAAAAAAAAAAAAACCATCAGCTTGAAAGTCTCCTTTTCTTTTCTCCCCAAGATGTTCATACTGGCCAAAACTAAGGCGGAAGGAGAAAGCACAAATCCTAAACAATTACAATTGACAAAAACCCAGACCAGAGCCCACAGTCCCCTGACGCTATTTTGAAGCAGAATTTGCATGACTTCTAAGTGGCAAACCACAAAAGTTGCATCCTGCAACGAGCCTTATGATCAATAGAAATACACGTTTTTTTAATTCACCCCCTCCTCCACACAGCAGCTACACAACATTAGTACACAGGATCCAGTGAAGCATAAAATGGATGTCGTTGCCACTCATTTTCAGGTAAGTCACAGGACAACAACTGGCTTTTTTCTTGGCAGAGCACGCAATGCTAATTGTGTCTATCGCCTTACTGCTAGCGAGCGTGGACTGTACAGAAGCTTAACTACAACCCCCAAAACAGCATGGAGTGAACAAAAAGCAAAACAGTGGAGGGGTGCTGGGAAAAGAGGTTGCTCTCCATTATTTTAACTGCAACTGCAAACAGAATCACAGAATCATTTGTGTTGGAAGACACCCTACAGGGGTCATAAAGATGAGCTTTCCTGTGCTTTGCTCAACAACATAAATGCTTGTATTTATCAGCCTATTTACACCTTCTAGCACAGCTTGTTGTTCACAGCTTCCATTTCTTTAAACGTCAGTAAGATTTTGGTATCAGAACCTTCAGGGCGGGTCTGATCACGGCAGGCATCTCAAAGATAAAGGAAACACCAACACCAAATATTTTAATTTTCAGGCAACCTTCCTCTCCCTGCCCAAAACCTCTCCTCTGCAGAAAAGATTTTGTTTAATGATAGCCAACACTTTGAACACTCAGAACAATTAGACACTTGTTTTGCTCTTATCTAACACAACACTGCCTTCCCCAGATCCACGGCACCTTAGTCTGTGCAAAGCCACCCAAACATTTTGAAAAGCAGACAAAAATGTGGCTTCTGCAACCATCAATTAAATCTTAATATACTGAATAAACACTTGTACTTTCATTTTTAGAGTAACTTCCCCAGCCTCAGCCCATACAAGCTCTCCCTCCCCCCATGCAAAACCAAGAAGAAAGCATCTTCAGAAAAACAGAAAGTCACGAAAATACTCATCTGGGTAACCAGCAGAGGAACCAGGAACCAATGAATACCTGGAACTCACTTAAGTTCCTTTGAAAGATGGGGAAGAGTCAACAGAGCTCTCATTGTTCCCTTTGGAACGTATGCCTCACTGAGCAGTTGAAGTGTACTGAGGTTTTGTATTAGAAACACAAACACATACACGCTGCTAAATAAAATTTTGTTCACCCAGGATTTCTTCTGTTCTGCTCAGTGCATAAATTGCAGTAACGTGTACTGGAAATAATAAACAGTGAAAAGCATCTGTGCTCAGCATTTCAGTCACCAGAACAGGTTCAACAGCAGCCTGCTCTGGTGACTGAATATGTGTGTCCCAAAATGTTCTCACAGCAAGTCCTCTTCAAAACCTGCCAGGAGAATGCTTTCCCTGGTGGGTATGGGTTGTGTGGGTCCCAAATGAGCCACCTTGGAGTGTAGGAAGTACTCCTGCCTGCTGTTGCCGAGCCATTCCCAAGGGTATTTCCAAGAATACAGAGAAAGAAGTGATCCTACTTCTTCCTCCTCCCTTCCCCTCATGTCATGCCTCCCTTCCAGGGAAATCTCTCAGTGCTTATTTTGAGTCCTAAAGGCAAAACTCCATCCTGACTCATGCCAAGGAAATAAATCCCACATGCTTACAAAGCCCTCGTCACAGCCTGCTGGCTGAGTGGTATCCCAAAAGCAGCTGTCCCACAAGGTGGGCAGGAACCCTACTGTCCTCTGTCATTCCAGGATTGTGCCAGTGAGCACTGCTCTTCCACAAGCTGTCCCCAGTTCAGGTCATCTATACAAAACCCATTTCCTCAAGTTTTGTGTAGATGATGCACAATCCCCTTTTAGAGGGAACAAAAGTGTGAATGAGCCTGGAGATGCATTACTCCTAAGGCTCATGGAGCTACCTTATGGATGTGCACTACAGAGCGATACTATGTGTGGCAAAAGCTGCTTAATGGGAAAATTTCCCCAAAAGCTCTCAAAAAAAAATAAAATCATACTTCCCACTTTCACACTAGAACCCAAACTTCACCCTCAAACTGCATTGTGCACCCAGTGTGCTTTGGATTGCATCCTACCCTGCTTCTCCCAGTGAGCCAGACCACAATTGCAGCAGCTTGTGAGGACCTACAGCAGCACTGTGGGATGCCTCAGGAGTGCTGTGCTCACCAGCCAGCCCTTGTGGAAGGCAGCGCTCTCCCTTTCTCGCATTAGCTAACTTCACGGTAGTCAGACACTGACTTGCTTTACTGCAACCCACAGCCTTGCCCTTCATTTCCTAAGCACCAATATGCTGAATTCTCCTGAGTATCACCAGCTTGCTTTTTCACAACATCCAACAGCATTTAGAAATCCTCTGCCAGATGCTCTTATTGGAAATGAAGACGATGCAATTGCAAAAGGAGTTCTGGGATCTTAATTGTATCAGCGTGAGTCATCTCCAGAAGTACTGCAGCAGCACCAAAACCTGCATTCAAATCTTCGTTTTTCTTTAAAATTGTGCTGCAAAACAAAAAGATTTGCATTCTGCACAGCACACGATGCAGTTTGACAGCATAAGATGCCTGTGGCGCTAAATCAGTCCATACAAAAAGAGGTCTGGTAGGATTAAGCTCCATTAAGAAAACCCGGCATTCGAAGACTAATCTTTAAGACAGTATGTAGCTCTATGGTTAAAGCTAAAATATAAGAGACTGTGATGCGTCTGCACCGCACATACCAGTAAACAAACTAGCATTATAACACTGAACTTGTCCTCCTGAAGGACCTCTGAAGATACAGTTAAACAGGTATCTTCATAACAGCCAAGGAAACAGGACAGAGTGCATTTGGAGGCAAAATTAAGCAGCATACAAAGAGGCTTTTTTTAAAATAAGGAAGCCTGTTCTCTCCATTTTTGCCATAAAAACAAGATGACTTTCATCCACTTCCACCCAATCAAAACACGTTCCTGCTCAACATTTCTTTCTACTGAAAATTTATCACTTTTACACATTTTGCAGCGCCATTAAAGGAAAAAGAAAAATCACCCTGCTCCTTCATTCAGATTTTTTAGTTTCTGGTGTCCCCCCTTAACAGCTACAGTAACATAATTTACAGGCTTCAAAGTGAACTACTTGGAAAACTTAACTTTGTAAACAGTTCAGAGAAGATGGATGTCATACTTTCATTTCCAAGAAGCAGTCTGTGTAGATTTTAGTACAATCACTTCATGTCTATGTCATGTTTCATTTTCATGCTCCACTTTACAAGCCCACTAATCAGAGTAATGAGGTTGAATGTGAAGAAATCCCTTTGTTTCAAGCTGAACGGCCACTGAAATCGCATTTATAACGGTCTTTCTCTGCTTATTCAATTCCCATTTGTAAGCAATAGCAAAGAAAATGGCATCATTGAATTTTTCTTCTGAACTTTAAAGGAAGAAGGCCATCCTATTACAACATCCCCTGCAACTTACAGGAGATAGAGTTACACACTGATGTAAGAGTCACAGTGCCTTCCACTCTGGAGACATATTTAAATGAGAACACAATCTTACTAACTGCTTTAGTAGGGCTACAGATAAATCCCATATGTTCCAAATCAGTGGCATAAGTTGGCCCAGTGAGCAAATGCCTGTCTGCAGGCAGTGGGGAGCTTGTGCCATGCTGACCCAGCTCCCACAAGAAGGGGTTGATTCCTCCCGTGCCTGTGTACCTTGTTTCTAGGACCCGGACATGGCCTGGAGCCTTCCTGGTTCATTAACCCATCTGAAGCATGAGCCACACGTATGTGGACAATCTACTAGAGGAGACAGAATTTAGAAGAAGAGATGGAAATTCCCACTCTGGGATTCATTACAGAGCTGTTGTAAGTTGTAATACAAATACGCCAATGCTTCTCAGAGCTTTTTGTCACAAGTTGATAGGACTACAAAGAGATTTACAAAGGAATACACAACATTATGAGCCTGTGCCACAAAAGGCAGCACTGTCAACTGACACACAATTCTGATGAACATGCAATCGTAACTACAAAACATTCTTGACTTGAATTTGCTCATTCTTGAGAATTCTTCCTTTTTTTTTTTTTTTTTTTTTTTTTTTTTTTTTGAGTATCACATCCAAAACTCCACCTCACCTTTGCTTTGGAAAGCTCAGTAGTAGTCAGTATATGATGGCAATCAGAAAAAGGTTTGATTCTGGTCCTCTAAACACCTAAAGCAGCAGCTCAGAACATCTGTTGTGAAAGTAATAAGAACACTGCAGAATTTGGGGCCACAGAAAGCTCCATCTGTACTGTCCAAGTTACTGTGGGTGCCGCTAGAGCTGCTCAGCGTATATATATAAGGTTCAAACGTGGTTGAGAGCTGCTGAACGATGCTTGGATACAATCCTACAAGGGCACAGAGATGGGGAAGTGGGGGAGATTAACTTTTAGCCTGCGGCATGATCTCTCATCAAGTGGTGCCATGGCTGAAATCCAGGAAAAGGATGGGTCCCATTCAAAGCATATTTTTCTCTACAGGGAAAATTCATGTAGAATATTTCCTCCTCAAGCCATAAGTCAAACATGATAAATGCTCTTTTAATACATCCTACGCTACAACAGAAGCATAGTCCTTCACACGTTACTATAATTTAGTGAGAGTTGTCAGGGCTATACAAGTTTTAGAGATCCCACTTCCCTAAACCTCCTGCCCAATCAATCCATGGAGTCAGGTACAGGTTTGTTGGGCTAGGGCCAACACTATCTCTGCATCAGCCCTGCCCGGTTAAGCTTCTCCCAAAGCATGCACTGGGTTACAAGATTGGTCTCAAAGCCATCAGTGGGGCAAATGGAGGTGGCTGTTATCCAGTGCCTACATCCACCCACAGAAAACAGACATTTGAAAGTCCTTTTGTTTTGCTTTCCTTCACAGACCGGAGCTAGTCTGCAGCAGGACTGTGGAAGGCAAATCACTGAGAACTGGGAGTATCTGAAGAATTGCATGCAGAAAAAGCATTTCAGCTTTCAACTATCTCGAGTGATCCTCTAATGTTTAATTAGGAATAAATAAAGAACAAACAAAAAGTCAGATCATTTCATGAATACTTCATAGGCATACACTAGTTCTTTTAAACAGGAGCTTCTTTGCTGGGTGGCAGACTCCCTCTACACAGGAGCTGAGGAAAAGCCAACTAATCTGATAAATAAAGCAAAAAGGTGTCAGATTTCTTCCAAAACAGACATTTTTGGCAAAATATGCTGAAGCCAACAAACTGATCAGTAAGCTTAAGCTAGGTGACTGACTAATGACAGACAGCTATCCCCCACAATCAGCCTTAAGACACAGGTGATATTAAAATCAACATGCAGCTTTACTGAAGTCTTCAAACACTGCACAGCCTCCCAGACATGGGAAAAGAATAAAACTGCCTGAGCAGCTTGGCATAGAAAGAGAGAGTTAATTAAAGAATTGGGTTAATCCCAAGCCATGCTGTGTAAGAAGCCCCATTATACCTGCTGCACAATAGGTGGGATCCATTTTCTTTTCTTTCTATGTAAGATGTTAATTGAAGACTGTATCTCACTTAACAAATACTGCCCTAAGTCAAACTACCTCCCGACGAACAAGAGGTAGGTAGGGCAGATTGCTGGAGGGACTGCTGCAGGAAGATCACAAACTACAGCATATGGGTGAAGAGCAGGTGAACTTGAGCAAGTTCAAAGGTGGAAGATGAAACGTGGTTTAGAGATGCCAGAGATTTGGGAGGAGTCATAGAAAAAGAATGCCTGCATTCCTCGAGGTGAGAAAGCACAGCCTTTTCCTTAGTGCTACATTTCCTGATTTCTCTCTTGTTTCGGGTGCAGTCTGGTTGGGGCCTCTCTGGAGAAGCAACCTGACCTGTAGAATGCTTGCTCTGTGCTGCTTCTGTAGCCTCATGCCAGGGTGGAAGGAGGAACACCTCACAAACACTCCCTGACACACTCATTTTCCAGTGGGGGGATTGAGGGGCTCAGGAGCCCCATGGCTTTTGCCCAGCTGTTAGAGCAAGCCACACATGACTTGCAAATCCACAGATACGTCTCTTCACTGGCAGATGAGGATGTGGTGTGCAGAGGCCGCCAGTGCATGGGCACAGCTGGTACAGGGCTGCCCTCACCTCCTGCTCGTGCCACCCCAGCTGTGCAACCCAGCTGGGCGCTGGGGACCAGCACGCACTGGCACAGCAGGGAGGGCCAAAAAACAATGTGGAAAGAGCAGAGAAATGAACAACACAGCCCCCCTGCTGCCACACCACACTGCTTCCTGGACAGCCCACGTGCCAAGAAGCCTCAGGGTCTTGTCTTTGCCCTCTACGGCTGTGAGAGTCTGCGAGGTGAAATATCACCAACCCATGCTCCCACCCCAAAGGGCTCCAGGGCAAGAGCCAGCACACCAGTTTCAGCAGAAAAACTAGGAAATGGAGGCTGTATCAGACAATGACAAATGGCACCTCCTCTTTTGTTTTAGCAACAGAGATCTGCAGACCTCCTAAGGGTGCTCAGACAGGTCCTGAACATTAGTCTTGATGCTATAATTGATAACTGAGGGGTTGTGGTGCATGGAAAGCAGCGAGTTTCCAAGCCCTGAGCACAGGAAGGAAGGAGGATTTACAGCCATGTGGGCAGGAACTAATGGTGTGGAATTGGCCACTGACACAGAGAATGGGGGCAAGACCCCTTTCTTCCTATCCCCATTGGTCTCCTGGGTGATTTGAAGATCTCTAGAGCAGTATTTTTCTGCCTCTGCTGGTTTTCGAGGGACCTCTGATGATAGAAACCTTGAGGCCATTTGTGGCTCTACAGATGCATACAATGTGAAGCACAAAAGAGGAATTTTATTCACAGGATGACAACATGGAGGGGGTGTTTAAATCAGCCTCTACCTCCAAGCACTCACCATTCACCAGTAATGCTCTCACACCACTGTCATGCACTTCTTCTTGGCTTAACAGCACACTTTCATGTGAAACCTCTAGCTACTTTGTGGTCATCTCTTCTTGCTCATCCTATCTTGCTCATATCAACCAAAACGGTATTTTATATGAAATAACCACCAGGCCTGCTGACTGGAGCACATCCTAACTAGAGACAAAAGCATCACGGTACCATAACAACTCTTTTGTCCCCCATTTCCAAGAGAATAGCGTTCCCTATTTGATGGAGACACACTCTGTCTTCAGCATTTACGTCACTGTAATTAAGCAATCACTAATAGCTAACCTCCCAAATTCTAATACTAAATAGTGGCAGGAGTGAGTGCACAAGCATCACATAAGACATACATTTACACAACACAAATGAGACGCAGCATGATCCGAGGCAGTTAGTGGAAGCTGCTCACAGCAAACCAACAGAGCTGCCTCTGCAAATTTAAAAACATAAATTTTATCTAGAACTCTTGCAAATGTTCCTTTACAATCTTCTCTGGGAATAGCCCAGCTGCTATTCTTGTAGTTTTAAATACTCTCAAGAAACCACCATCCTTCTGAAGGAAGTTCAGCTGCACGAAGTGAGCAAAGACAAACAAAACTAAGTAATGTGCCTCAATTCGATTTCAAAACTAACAAATGCATCGCTTGAATGAGCAAAACCATTTACAGAACAAATGACAGTCTACAGCACACCAGCAAGGCAGATCACATTATTGTTATGGTTAATTCTCATGCTTAACCCTTCCCATCTTACTCACTCCTCACTTCCGTGTCCCCAGATAGCACAGTCTGATCTCAGCGCAGAGAATTTCCAAATTCAGCAGAAACCAGTGAGAGGGTGGGAGAAGGTTTCACTGATTTAGATGCAGGACTGAAACCTTAAAATTGCCCGTTTTACCTGAAATTCAAGTGTTCCAATTTTTAATAGCCTCAGGAAAGCAAAAAACAAGGGTACTATATTACTCTAGGATTTTGAGTCACAACTACTGTTAAATAAATATTTTAAAATTAATTTCACAGATTTTTCAAAATTTTCTGAAGAGCAACGGTCAAGAAATGCTACAGTGTATCATAAAAGGAATGCACTTAAAAATCTAATTAAAAATAGACTTTGAAGCTCCCAAACTACTACCTCTCCCATCAATCAGTTCTAAAAGAATGGACTTAAATGCAGAACATTTATGAAGCAGGAGATAGATAGGGATATACATTTTACACATAGAACTGGAGGGGAAAAGACTTGTTTTCCAACACTCTTATTTCAGGCAGAATTTCAGAACTGAAGAAGGGTTCTCAATCCCAAAGCTGGTTCTTGGAGAATAGGACCAAACAAACACGTGTTACGAAACAGAGCAATATAGTTTAACAAAAACAGAACACCAGAATATCTCCTTATTCTTGGTGGATTTTGTTACATGTTCTCATTCATTCATTCTCTCTACTTATTTTAGTGAAACACACAGCATTAACTTGTGTATATTTTTCTCCAGAATATTTACAATTTTTCCTCAGTGTAAGAAACTTCAATTTTTGAGGTGTTCTCATTAGTTCCTAAAGGAAACTTAGACACCAGCCAATCTGATCACAGACACAGTCTCGGCAATGGTTAGACAATGTTTATGCTTACACCAAAAAACTCATAACATGATAAACTTCCTGGGATGAGTAAGCAGAAAAGAACATCCTAAACAACACAAGTATTGTGCCATATGTTTCTTCGTTTAAATACAAAAATAAAGAACTATGAAACACTAAATTGACAAATCTGAACTTTATGCTTCTCTGTTAAGAAATAGGTAAAATGACCTTATTTTTCTATACTGCTTCCATTTAGTATTGGCCTCCTAAAAGACAACGAACCATGTGCAAATGAACACTACCATCGCTCTAGTATCCCAGAAACAGCTTAGCCCTGAAAATTAAATTTGTAATGGTCTTTTCTTGGATGTACGTGTATTTTCCCATAAGCATTTACCTAAGAAAAGTCAAGTAATGAAGGTTATGTAAGCTAATTAATATACAAACATGTACATGGATGCCAAAGGCTGAGGCTTCAGATCTCATTTGAAGGTACTTTGAGTGAAAATGTAATGCTTTAGTGCAAGTCAGATCTTAAAATGAGAGGCTATGGGGGGGTGCTGCAATTTAAAGCTTCCATCATGAGAAACTGGTCACGATTACACACCGCTGTGATCAGTGCTGGGTTTCTGAAGGCAGATACCTGATATCAAGTGTTCCACATATATAAATGCTGCCTGTTCAATTATGTAAATGAATCCTAAATCTCAGGACTGAATTATAAATAAAGGTGAGTTATATCACATTTAGTTACAGATACACCTCGCATTCTGCAAACTTCGTCCAAATAAAGTTTTATCATTTGAAAAATCATAGGTACACTTATTATTCTTCTCTATGCTACTCAGTTTCCTGATAGATGCTGAGGAACATATGCATTTTCACTGAGAATTAAATGTTTGCCCTTCTCAGGAATGACAAGACACAAACAACCTCTTGTCTGGAGACTTAATTATCTTTGCAAATATAAAATTGAGACATTATGGTCTGTCTAGTCTTACTTACAGAAGCAAAACCATTCCATTCAGAACATCTTCAACCTTACATAAACCCAAAAACTGATTGCGTTGTCATGTCCATAAAGACACGTTAAAAACTTGCTTCTGAATCCATTAGAGAAAAATCAAGATTAAAGCTTTTTCGAAAAGTTTCCCTGCATGATCCCCTAGTTCTATGGGAAACTCATAAAATCTTCACTGTGATAGTGAGTTGTTGTCCACGTGACTGCTCTCACAATTGCTGAGATGCTTTCTGGTGTTGCTTACAAAGGAGAGTCAGAAGAATGACACAAGTACGTGAGGGCACAAGAAAACTTAGACCCAAGTTCACCATGCATTTCCCCCCCACTGCCCCAGTGGTAGAGAATCTGTGACCTCCTACTGTAAACTTTTATTTCTTTTCCTTACATAACTTGCTTATAAAGAAATCCAAGCACTTGAAATTTTCATACCTGTGATGGAAGAAAAGCCTCTAGGTCACATTCCCACAGTCCAAAACTAGACTGTTGTTGCTGCTCCTAATGGCCCTTCTTGATATACACAAATCAATGACTAAAGATATACAGGAGATATTCTTCTGCCCTCTGCAGAGCTACCATCATTTTCAAATCTCCCCATTCTCCACTACTGCCTTGCATTTCTATTATCACAGTATATTATTGCACCTGATAGTCAATGCAACTTTCCCCAACTCTCACGCAATTTTTCCCCAGAAGGATGCCAAGAACCACTCCATCATACATCTACATCTAGCTAACATACATACATCTAGCTTTGCCAGCAGCTGCTGCTCCTTAGCATCTGGCTTAACCTGTTGCCAGGAGGATAATTATCACTTTAATACCCAACTGCCTGAGCAGCTGGCAAGAGTCAAAATTCTTGTATGGTGTTTTTCGTTCTGTTTGTTTTTTTATCCATACAATGGACATCAAATCTTGGGGAAACTGGAGACTAGAAAATCCCTTCCTTCTAGACCCAGCTGGTTAGAGCTGTCTTCCAAAGATATGACCTCATGTGCACTTTGGGCATAGCACTCACAAAGACAAAACTACAGTTTCTGAGAGCCAGTCTTCCTGTTGGCTCACTCTGTTGGCAATGAGAAGCAGAATATTACAGAAGGCTACTCAGCCACTGCTGAGCTGCTCAGAGGAAAGAGCTGCCTGTGATCGTGGTGGTACACAAAAAGACCTGTTAAAACACACACAACAAAAGAAGAGGAAAGAAATCTTTGTACTAGCTAGCGTACTGCTAATTTTGCACATTAGATCTCACACTCTCATCCTTCACATGCTAGACAACACCCAAACTTGACATCCTCGACACCTCAAATTTTACACGTCCCACACAAGATTGGCTCCTGTTTTTCAATATCATACTAGGCCGGGTATTCCTTCTGAAATCAGAATCTAGGTTTCTTTTCTCTGGAATACGAGATTGTTAACCATTCCCTATGTAATATTTGATATAGTGTAGATCACCTCGTCAACTGAAAGTAAGTTTACAGCAGAGAAAGGACTTCAAAAGAAAGGGTCTACTCCTAGTAGTGCTAAGGAATTTCTGGACAGGCAATAACTGTGTTATGTAGTTTAACGTTTAGTGACATGTAATTAAGATCCTTTTTCCTATGGTTTGCTGCCCATTAAGCAGGCTTCCATCCAAGTTCTTCACATCTTTCCTGAGCTTGAGTTTTGCTTTGTCAAAAGTAATCATATAACCCAGTCTCAACCAGCAGTTACTGTTCACAGCCAAACGTATGCTTGTTTTGTGTGGAAATCACAGGCCCCTTTTCTCCCTAAAGCATTTATGCTTTAATTCATTAGGCTATGCAGTCTTGTTGCTGGAGTACAACAGGATTGAAGGCTCTGCTGGAGTTCCTTCTTTACCTCTCCAATCCCCCCCATCAACTCTCTTCCACATGTGCTATGGAAAGTATGTAACTTCTAGCACAGAGGTGAGAACTTCTGGTCCAATTTTAAAACTATACTCTCCTATCAAATATGACCTTATCCTCCTCTTTTCTTGTTCATTTAGGTGTTCTTGAAAGGCTGAAGGATTCATCCTCCAGCTTTTCTGGTTCTCTTCAAGATTTCCAGGCTTGAGTTCACAAATTATGACCATGGCTTGCTAGGAATATGTGAAGAGCATGTGCAAGAGCGATATTGTTCTCTTCTGTGCCTTCTGAGGCTTCTCACACATTGCAGGATATTTAGCTTCTATAAACCACTTGAATTAGTCTAGGTATTTTCCATTGGTCTAGCTGATGCTAGAAGATTGACTATGCAATATCTTTTTATGAGCATAATTTGTGCCATAATGTTGTGTAGACTTTGGTGGTAACCACATCTGCTTCACTGTATGCAGGGTTGTGGTGGGGAACAAAATAAAATAAAGCAAAGAATGATCTGAGTTTAATTATAAAATATAGTAATGCAGACTTACACTTGTAATACAAGTTATATTTGTCCCTTAGACTGACATGAAGTTCCCAGCAGTTATGCTACCAAATATAGCTGTCAGATCAAAATAAGAAAAATACTTCAAGCTATTTTTATTGTGTATATCTACAGTACATAGGTGAATACCTATCCAATCTGCTTTTTTTTTTTTTTTATAAAAGAATAAATGGAGATGTGAGAATTACACTTAGATACCAGTCTACAAAAGAATTCCTAAAACTTTTTTCCACGTAAGATACTTCACAGTGCTCTGTTTCTCAGGACTTCCTCCAGCTTATTTATTTATTTAGTGTTTTTCTAATTATTTCCGAACATATAATCCATATAATGGATGTTCAGTATTTTAGAGAAGGGATGAAACTGAAAAACAAATATCTCTAGAAGATAAATATTTCACCAGGCAATGACAAAAAACTGCAGTTTGACAGGATCAAGGACACAAGATAATGATCTCTTAAATCTATGGCTTTCAATTCTGCCTGTAACTGTGGAATAGCATGGATTCAGTAGAGCACAAAATATTTTCTTTTGTCAATCAAACCATAGCAATGTTCAAATATTTTTTGTACCTTGTCATCTTGTGATACATCTCTTGCTTTTAGTAGTCATGTCTCAATCCTGATTCATGTTCAGTGAACCAGGTGAACTTGACTCATTCCTATGCAGATGGCCACATTCAGGCTCACCAGGTATCCCACACACCTATGAGGTCACCTACCCCAAGCCTCTTATCTCACATACATTGCTTAACCAAAGTGTATTGTGCACCCTGTAACAAAATCCCTTCCCTCTTCCAGGGGGCCAAATGCACTGGCAGTCTTTCACTGTTCATATTGACTTTTCTACATCAGCGCAGTGCCTCTATTAGTAACAGTAGTAGGATCTAAGCTCAGGGTGGTTCAAACTTCCTGCACTGCATTCAGGCATGCAAGAATACGAAATGTGTGCTGGTTTTTAGCCTCCTACCTCCTGGTTGCTGCAGTCATTGCAGGCAGAGAGCTGCGTACAAATCTTCAAACACTCTTTATTTGGATGGCAGATGACAGAATCACAGCCGCACCTGTCCATCCTCCATCCTCTAAGGACTGCCTTTGCTCAAGAACAAAGACTAATATCCCACTGTTGGGATGATCTAAGCTGGGAGGGGTAGTAGAGGTACAGAAGCTATATTTCAGAAAAAGTTGCCTGGTGCTCCAACTGTCTTCTGCAGAAGTCACCTGATGATAACAGCAGAATTGACAGACTGAGATATACTATGGGAGGAGAGAGTGTAACAGAGAATATGGCAAGTGAAAAGGAGTTATGGGTTCCGCTATATCACTGGGGCATACTCCAGACCTGTAATAAAAGTAAGCCAAGTCCTAGATTTCTGTTATGCTTACTGGAAACCTGCATACGAATTCCAGAAGTTTGTAGGATGTATGGCATTTGGCAGAAACCTGGTGCAGGAAAGGAGAGATGATCAAAGATGCCAACATGCTGTACAAGTAATTTCAAGGAAATTCAGTACAGAGCAATTAGCTCAGCAATAATATCTCTGCTCAAACTTCCCATGAATCCCCATAAGATAGATACATACTTAGAAATGCAGAGGCCTTGTCAGTCCTCTGCAGCTGAAGCACAAGCTCTTCAATTTCCCTATTTTACATCAATAGGCCTTTTGTTAAAACCGCCTTGAGGTAGGTGCAGAGCAATTGCTACAGATCAGTGTCTTCTGTTACAGCCAACTTCAAAACTTCTGTCAAGCTGTTGACAAGAACTCTATATCTTGAGGATGTAAGTAATGGCCCTGCTACCTATATACCCAAAATAGTTCCTGAAGAGATTCTCAACATTCGAATACCATCCCATGTACATATTTCTGTAGCAAAGCAGCATGCTTCTTCTTGGCAAAGTTTAATAGCATGCCCAGCTTCCCCCTTCTAAAGCTATTGTTGCTCTGGTAGAAGAGTCACCCAACTCAATCCACATTTGAGTAGGAATGCAAGCAGTGAGGGCAACCACAACATTTAGAACGGAGCACACGGTTCAGGTAGCAAAGCGCCATCAATACAACTATTGAGCAGGCTGTTTAACTTACATGAGGAATAGCATAAGGCTATAACAAAACAAGCAACAATAATGTCTACCACATCCCTAAATTCCCTCCTGAAGAAAAAGCATTTTAAAGCAGTCATAAGAACAAAAGACAAAATTGAAATGCAGACAAATGAGATTTTAGCAACCTCCAAGCATTGTCACTAACTATAGAAGGTGGTTTCCTCTTCTCTGAGGAACAGATTTGATGTTGCTGCATCTGTTGTGGCTTTTTTCAATACTACACTCAGTAGCAGAGAACTGAATCCTTTTGCAATGCAAATGCCAATGTTTTCCACATCATATTTGGCTGGATCTGCCCTATTTCCAGCTCATGACATGACATTCTGATAACTCTGTTTCCACCTTTGTTCTCTGCTAACAAAAATCACTACATATAAAAATCTGCCACTGATAGAAATCTGGCTCAAAATGTTTCTTTTTGCCTTTACTGAAACACTGAGTCCACAACTTCTGGAAAACTTTATGCAATTGAATGTGATAGCAGATCTGTGATGAGAGACTAAAGAAGAACAAGTTGTAGTCATATTATCAAGTCACCCTTGTGCCCCCTTCTCTATGGTCTCTCCTACAACTGAGTATACGCATTTTTTTTATTGCACAGGAGTGGGAAATCTGGATGGGGGCTTAGCAACCTCGAGCAAAAACAGCATATAGGATATAGAGACTCCAGATAAGCTAATGTGTTACTCTAGACTCCAGAGAATATTCAGAAGATTCTTTCAACATATTTATGTTATTTACCTAAGGTGGAAAATATCAGATTAAATAAGTGCTTAAATATGCTGAAACATTAAAAATAAGAGGTAAGCAGACCAAATTTATAGAATTCAATGTTTAAACCACAATATAGAGAGAGAGCAGTTAAATTCAAAGGATAAAAATGATTGCTTACTGAAATAATAATTAAAAAACCTAATACTTGAGACGGTATTGCAATAATGGGTTATCCTGCACATATATAAGTTTCTGGGATGCTAGTGAGTGACAAGTCAGTTGGGAATAACGGCAGAGCGCTCCAGTATGGCTGTTTCCTTATCTTTTAAGATAATTTGCCAGCCAAGGACTATGTTCTCTAAAGCCACAGTCCAAGCAACATCAAAGGCTAAGAAGAAACGTATTGCAGAATGAAACTGAATTCAATCACCTCATCACTGGATCATCACTTTTTGCAAACACTGAAGCTAGACATCCGTGATTTTAAAATTCTTATACAACAGTTTAAAGAAAAAAATATCACTGTATGAACAGAAGTAAGGAGTCTACTGCAGTGCTACTGTGCTTGGGTTTTTACACCAAGATAAATGGTTTGTAATGCAAAATTGGCAAGAGCTTTGTTGCATGTCTCCACAATGTTACAGAAATGCTGTTCGGGCATTCCCATCTTGCAAGTGGTAAGCATCACACAGAAGCATCACCACCTACAGATTTGACACTAAATTTTAACATTCACATTTCGTAACTGATTTTACCTCACCATCACCTTTCCACCACAATAATGAAAGGAGTAGAGGAGTTGCAACCTTGGAGAGAAAAAAGTAGCAACTTCTATCTGCATTACAATTTCAAAGGCACAGACAGGAGCAAAAGCTGACTAACAGCACAAATGTTTAATCTGCAGATACAGGTTTACACGCCCATGTCCATGGGTACAATGCAGGTCAGTTTAGTCATGGGCAGGATGAGGCATGGAGCCACTCTGTAAAATAAAAATCTTGCTCTTCACATTGTCTTGTCCTGCTGGGGACAAGAAAAGATGAGCAAAAATGTTCTAACCAGATGAGCCACTTATCTTTTTCCCATGGCAAGACAGAGATACATCTCATTTTTTACCAAAAACTGGGCCTGCTACACAGACAAAACACAGAGGACCTAACTTCTGAGAAGCATTGGCTTTGCTGTACACAGGCAGATGTACTTCCTAATGTGGAAAGGATACATGCTTGAGAAAAGCTGGTTGGGATTTGACCCTTAGGAAGCAGATTTCAAAAAAGTGAAAAGTGCTCATTAAACCTTTGAACAGTAAGCACCTTAGCAGCAAGGGTTTTAAATGCATTGGATCACACCTAAGAACAAATCACCGGGCATCTGCTGCCTAAAGAAATCTGATATACAGAAAACTGGTAGATTTGCTCTGTAAAAACAAAAATTTGTTGTTGTATTGTTTGTCCATCCATTTGTATATATATTGGCTACAGTTCTGGCAGATCTAGTAGTACAGAAGAAGGACCCTCAATGAAGTTGAAATATATGAATTCTAGTCCAAATATTTATTTATTCTATATACTTAAAGTGATAAAGAAAAGATCTAGACCTAAAAGTAAAAAGTAAAAAAAAATAAAATTTTTTTATGTTGCTTTCCATGAGAACTCCAGAGGCAAAGACAACCTAGGCAGTGGGACAGTAGCTTTGTCTTTTCTACAAGCTTTATTTTATAGACACTAGGTAGCATGCAGAAAGAAGTTGGAAGCTGTGACCTGAAAACTGAAAGAGCACAGAAGTTCATAAAGAATGCTGATATCTGCTTAACCTCACACCTCTATTTCTGTTTCAACTACAGCTATGACTGTCACTGATTTTAGTCAGTGTCACAACCTTTCATACTGAATCTAGAACATAGAAAAATTCAGCTTCCAGCTGTAAATGGAGGAAAAACTGAGGAAAAAAAAAAGAAAAAAGAGATGCGGCAAAAAATTTACTTTCTGTATATAATTATCAGAATGACCCGTCTTTAACCTATACTCTATGGTTAATAGGTTTCCTGTAGCCATCATGTGATTAGACATCTCTTGCACCTGCTAGCATATTTAGGCATGTATTTTTGTGTTAACGGCCAGTGTCTTTCTAAATAAGCCACGACTACTTTTTAAATCGCTTAAGTCAACTTCCTCAAGCAACCACAAAGTGAGAGGTTCTCATGGGAAAAAAAGAAAAAAAATAGAGAAAAAAAAAGTGCCAGGCATCAGTTTTCAGTTCAGAAAACCTCAATAAAATCTACAAATTATTTATCGGGGGAGGGAGAAGAAATGAGAAACTACCTGATCAAAATACAGAATAGCAAATACAGAGGGAGATAATCAGGTCAACTGTGGAAAAAATATCTCCATTTTATCTTTGCTTTGAAATGTTCTTGCTTCAACAAGATTATCACAGATATCACCACAGGTAAACCTTGCAGTATTAGTCTGAAAGCATTTAGAACAATGCAGCTAATTCCTGACCTGGGGAGAGGACAGCGTAGTGCTGGAGCAGCAGTAAGTGCACTACTAAGCGTTCTGTTGCTCTCTTGCTGGAAAATAATCTCAACGATGGATAAAAAGGATTTTTTAAGCAATAACAGAGTGGTTTACCCTATTTCTCTCTTCCTTTGTGCCTCATAAAGCACTATCGTTGATATTGTTTTCTTTTTCCAGGTTACGCTTCAGCTTTCATGACCTTAACATTACTTCAAGTAACACATTTGACCCAGTCTTCATCTCTGCTCCTTCCTTTTCCAGGGCACCAGCATGGGAAAAGGCCCCTTGAAGAGGCCAAGTAGCTTGCTGCCCTCCCGGGTCACCCCAGAGGTGCAGCTGCTGCTGGGAGGCTGCAGGGAGGGAGGCAGAGCTTTTGGGACCTCTGGAACGCAGTGCACAGAGACAACTGCATCTGACTCAGTTTTCACATAAAAGACTCCTTCTGTTATCAGTCATGTAAAGGTCTATTGACTTCAGTTGGGCTTTATGCATACTGTCACACATACACATGCATACGTGCGAAGCACGATCATGCAGCATCCTCCCAGCTAGCAGGCAGCCACTGTGACAATGAGAAGGCGCTTTTGTTTCTGGCCATTGGTACAAGACAGGGAGATTTAAGTGCCTTGTACCAGTACAGTTGTGGTTCACATGCAGCGGTCAACAGCAAAGATATTCTAATACGCAATACCACAGCACTGGCAGTACAAGTTCAACTGTATTCATGGGTTACACAAAAAAATGTTCTCTGGAATAGGGCAATACAATTGTTCACCGTGGACAAGATCTGAGAAGCAATTGGATTGTCAGATTCCGGTTTGCAGTAGACTAATCCATACGTATTTCCACAGAGCTCTGGCATGAGCTCCGGCCAGACATAGCCCTGCACCCGGCCTGCTCAAAGGGGAGTGAGCATTTCCTCACACAAGACTGCTCTGCGCCAAGCACAGAAACACCACCCAGCATCACATGGAAGAAAGAATCACAAACTGTGCATTTCTTTCAGCTTGCTTGATTATTTGGATAAGAATTCGTTTCTGCAAACATTGAGGGTGAAGAAAGCATTTGTTTTCAGGGCTGACATTTGCCCAGACTGACAAGAAGGCTGGTGGCTTGCAGAAAGCTTGATAAATAGATGATATAGGAGGGGAAAAGGAATCTGTTAGATTTTGCCTTGTCTGACATAACTGGCAGGATAAACCACAAAAACAAAACTGGGAGTTGGCTACCAACATCAGCAGCAGATAAAGCTCTTCAATCTCTGTGCTGAAATTGTGTTAACCTTCATAAATGCCTCCTATCTCATCTTCCCATGAAGTCATTCACTTCTGTATATGATTATTGGCTCCGTAAAACACTAGCGACAACCAAGATGTAGTTGTGTTGCCTTGGGCAACTTTGCTTGTTTTCTGTTTTTGAAGTAGGTGTATCTGCTCTGCCTACTAATTATTGTTTTGTACTTACAGTTCAAAGAATGATATTTAAAAAAAATATAGAGAGAGCGACTTGAATTGCTAATACGGAAATGTAGCTACATTGTTTTGCCTTAGGTTTCACTACACCATTTTGACAAGAATGATACATGCATTTCTCAGACGTTACGCACATTGGGTGGCCTGGGATTAACCAGATACAGATTTGGGTTTTCCTGCTTACTCACATTTTCCCTAATCATTTATGAAGTTAAAAAGAAACCCTCAGGTGTGTTAGGTTATGTGATAGAAGCTTGTCTGCACATGCACAAATGAGCCCAAAGATAACAAAGGGGAGGGGAGACCAATGACACCTTGCCCCACCTCCTCCCAAGCCCATCACAGGAGATATCAGAGCTGATCTCTAGCAGCCTCGTTGAGCACAGAGGCAAAAGTGCAGAAACACAAAGCAAGGGCTCTAAAGAACAGAATTCCTACCCAGGACTGTCTCAGGAGGGACTGAGATCCAATGGGTAGGTGTGAAAACCATTAACAATGGCTGATGAGCCAATAGTACATCACCTTTTGAATGGAGAAGGGCTGCTGCCAGGGGTTGAGGACAGTATGGAAAGTGGGGGAAGAATATTTCAGGATTGCACAAGACATCATGAGATGATTAGGGAAGGTACCAGAGGTGGAAAAGTGATGGATTGAAGTGATTTGGGAGTGACTAAACATGTAAAAAAATAGAGGGGCAAAGGGCTTTAAAATGTTGGTTACATGTAAACAGGTGCCCAGTTGGTACAATTGGCCACATCCAGCATCTGATCAGCAATGTCCATCCCACCTTATAAATAATTTAATAACTTCTCTGGAGTAATGATCTCTGTTCTTGGTTCATGTGCCGGTATGGGAATTTGACTGCCAGCAACAGAAGCAAGATCACGGATGGGAGGAACATAGCCCCACAGTACCCACATCTGCAGTGAGTGCAGAGAGTGTGCAAGGGTCAGCAGAGAGCAAGCTGGACTAGCTAGTGAGTTTGTAATCAGCCTGGGAGCCAGAGGTGTCTCTAGGGACAAGAATATGGGAGCCAAGGGAGTCCTGTGGCCAGTTTCATGCATGTGTGTACAGACATGCAACAGTGAGGCAGTTTGTACTAGATGCTGGACTGGGGCTGCAGCCTCAGGATGCAGCCCTTGGAATTGCATTTCTAGAGTGCTCTGTGTGCCTCCAGGATCTGTGTGACTGGTGATGTATATATGAGGGGCGTGCATGTGTGCTCCAAGTGCTTGCCAGCATGCCCTGCTGCTGGTTGGACCTGGGCACATGCAGATGTAGTAGCTTCACCTAGCTCAGGCCATTGCAACAATTACAACGTATTTTCCCCTGGCCAGGTGTATTTTCCTGAATTATTACTACTCACATAGAAATTGTTGGTACTACTCCATACCACAAGTGTGTTTTATAATATACTGTGCTTTCTAAAGAGAGATCTATACACAAGTCACTGTTTCAGCACTCTATTTTCTCAAGTCCACTCTCACCTTTAAAAACAACAACAAAAAAAGTGTAGTGGCTACTATATTAATGAGCCTGTGGAACTTAGATCAAGACAATTTAATTGGGGACAAAGTAACTTCACGGTCACAAAGAGAATCATCTGCTCTTTCCTGTGGAAAATAGATGTATTTGCCATTCATGAGCAACTGCCACACCAGGAATCATGACAGACTTCCCAACTCTTCAGTTATTCACCATCAGAGCCAGTAGCTACAGCCCTTAAGAGAAGAGGAGAACTAGACACTAAACACAGAGAAGACTCTGCCTGAGGAGTGTGCAGCCTATGTAAACAGGAAAGGAAACACAGGCAGGGAGAGGCAGAGTGCCTTTCCCCAGGTCATACACCAGGTCCTTGACAAAGCCAGAAATAGAGCTCTGGCTTCCTGAGCCCCTCCATCCCGGCCCACCTGGCCTCCCCTGTGGTTAGGTCGCAGACAGCAAGCTCGTGCAGCAGCACTGCCTCACACGTCGGCAGAGAACAGGTCAGCAGCAGCCTCACAGAAGCTGCATCTGCACTCTTTTCAGGAACAGCAGTTTCAGCAGAGAGTTAGGCCAGGAGGCATTACATAGCAATAACTGTATTTCAATATTCTTTGCTCCTAATTGGTCATCCATACTTTTCTGGATAGCACTTGAGGGATTTGTTTTTCCCCAAAGGAATTCATAGTTTCTTCTCCCATGTAAGTAGTTGTTTTTAATCACCAGACAACACTATCACAGAGTTTAGTTAAAAATACGAGTTTTTCTTAGCAGTCATTCAACATCAACAAAAAACACAGTACAAAAAATCACCCTACTAGACAAACATCAAACCAAATATATAACATTATCATATCCCCTTGCAGTTACTTCATCCTGGAAGTGATTCTTAGGTAAGCAACTTATTTGAAGTAAAAGGAATCATTCTCTACATGTTTAGCGTGGTTACACTTGCAGTCTCCAAAATTAACAATGAGGTCCAAAGTCTATTTATCCACAAGCAAAAAACATCAGGAATCGGATCCAAATCAGCTCTTCTGGGCTCTTTTCCTACAAGATTCAGGGCAGCAGTTGGCTTTGATAAGTAACTCCCAAATCAGAACTGTAGGAAGTGGAGTCTCATTCAAGTTCAGCATCTGCATCACTCCCAGCAGCATATGTACTTGCTGCTCTACTGCATATCTGGTGGTGTTAACACAATACAAAGTTGATAGCTTGGTTTCAGTTTTCTTATGTTTGCCTCAGCAGAAGGATTGTGAGAAGGGGTTGAATTGAAGCCTGAAGAACTTCTAAAGGCAGCTTGCCCTTAAGCCTCTGGGTTTCTTTCTCTTCTAGAACTAGCACACCCAAGCTCAACAAAATTATTCTGCTTCTCTGCCAGGTTTGAGCTGATTATATGTGTTATTCAGTGGTCACATTATCTCTCTTGGCAGTAACAACAGGTACCATAAAGCATAACATTTGTGAACTCACATTGCCTTGGGCTGGCTGTCTCCAGGGAAGGGAGAAGGCTTCTGTCGCCCCATCCTGTCCTCTCTGCAGGATGCATCTCCCCACGCACTACACAGAAACTCATTCAGGAAGTCACTACTTTAAGATGCACTACTTCTACTTCGGTAAATTTTGTGATACTTCTCCAAAATAAATAAATAAAATCAAATCAGGCTACACTAGGGCTGAAGAATGAAGGACTGCATGTTTCAATTATGTACATGCAGCCTGGAGAAAACCAAAGTAAATTAATAATGTTACACCTGGGCAGTTAGCTGCGCATGCTGGCTATTAGTGTGAGGCTGTGAGCCAAGTGCCATTAACCTCCAAGGCAAATCATGATTAAACCATAACACCCAACCTGTCATGTCTCATTGTTTCATTAACACAGTTCTGGAAAGCCTCTAATAAAGTCAGGGAAACTGTTGCCTCAGAATTAGCAGAGATTACAAGATTTTGCACGTGGATACTGAAGAGAAGAAAAGGAAGTTTATCACAATCATTTTAAGGGCATTAGAGATAAGGGCGATAATTTTGCTTCTGATCTAAAGCCCACTGAAGTCAGCAAACAGGCTCCTACTCTTTTCCTCTGAAATAGTGATTATTATAAATATTCTCCCCCACTCATTTCTTAAATTAAATTAGAAGTTGCATTACAGATTTCTTCTAGGCTGAGCATGTACCAAAATATTTGCATGGCTGACAAGCTCTGTCTTTGATTCTTCATGAAAGGCATATAATTGTGTTTAATGTAATTTATTTGTCATTAAAGAAATAAGCTTTGATCCAAACATCCCAGCAGAGATCCAAGAAACCAAAACTCGAGGTCTATTTTAAAGCATTGTGCATTTAACATTCATTCCTTATCTTATTAGGAAATTTATTCCCTAGGAGATTATAGAAATATAAGAAAGGGAAAAAAAAGTTATGCTTACATAACTTTATTAATGCCTCAAATTACACTTGGGCCAGTTTTGTTTTGTTGTTCTTGGTTTAAGAAGAGAAATTGTCAAATAATTCAAGCCAAAGTCTGACAAAGATTGCCGTCAACACCACCACCCTAGAAAGCTTAGATAGCACCAAACCATGTATGTTTCCCATGCTTCACTCCGTTCCAGCCCCAAGTGCCAACTGACAAAAAAGAATTCAGTGAGGAAAAGTAGAAGTTTTAAAAGCATAGTGGAAACACTGTTGGGGCAGACCTTAGTGACAGTGGCAATTTGTATACATTTAAATAACACTCTGCAGTGTGAGCATGGCCAACACAGGTCTTGCACTCCTAGTCATAAGGGAAGAACCAGCATATCTGGTTTTATTATTGTTTTGTATGGTTGGGTGAAGGCGGCGGGGGGCAGGAGTCATCTGTTTTCTTTCCTTTTTTGGTTTAATCAAGACATAAGCAAAACAAACGCTCCAGAAGGTGATCAGCTGAGCAACAATAAATAAGCAAACAAAAAGCAACATTCTGTAATAGAAAAATTTTTCTCCTCCTTTCACACACCAAATGCCTCCAGGAAACTTTGTGGAACTTACAATATTCATCTCCCAGAACCTGGCCCATAGAGAGGAATTATATATGCCAAGCCAAGACGAGGGGCAGGAAAAAAAAAAAAGAAAAAGCAAATTCTATGCTGTGACTGTGAAATAACTCAGATCATCTAATTTCCTATTACTCATTTAAAATATTTGTTTTAGAAGGAGGAAACTTACTTAGAAGTCATGATTACATTTTAAAAGAGAAAACGGCTTTAAATTCATGGTAGTTTGACTTTCAAACTAGTTTTTACCATGTGAAAAATCAGTTATTTTGGTCCTCGAGAAAATCACAATATCCATAGTGGATGGGATTCTCTCAGTCACATTAGCCTTGGTAGCCTGCTTCTGGCACCAAGTGCTTGGGGAAAAAACAAGGCTAGCACAAGCACGTGTAACAACCCTTCATAAGATAATTCTTTCAGGGACAACACAATTCACAGCTCTGAGAATCCTGAAGCCCACAACTTGAACACTTGCAAAGTTCCAGTACCCCTACATTCTTCTCAGCATCTTAGATACTGTTATTAAATCACCATCCTTGCTTAAACCTCAAATTCCCTAAAATTTTTAGCTTCATCTGGACTTCACATAATAAGCAGCAGCAAACAAAGTCCTATTCATCTTCTCCTTGCCTGTGGCATTAAAATACTTTCATCCATACTTTCTCAGTGGCATATTTCCCAAGAAAAGAAGTCCAAAGCCTATCTACTGTTAGACAGAAGCTGTTCAGTGCCTTTGAGAATCACCACTACTCTGTTGTTAATTTTCTCCAGTTCTATTCTATCTTTTCTGATACAAAGCATTTCTTAGCTGTTTTCTTTGCAGTTGGCTTTTGACTATTTATTCAACCATTTGAAGTCTCAGTGCAATTGGTAAAAGTGGAACAAAAGACTCTTCAAGAAAACCAGTAGTGAGGAGAGTACGGGATTTTGTGGTCATCGGTTCTGCCAGGTCCGGCATTCTTTAAAATAAACAGAAAAACATTTTATCCCTATAAGTCATCTGGTTTTTGACTGAAGGCAAGTCAGATTTATTTAAAGAAAACAAAAACACAGCCCTGAAGCAGAATCACTGACATAAACACTTCTACCTTGTTAAATGAGTTTTTAAAAAATACAATGCTATTTTGAATTATTATTCACATAAAGATCCTTTTACTCCAACCAGACTGAAATAGGAATTGTCATGCTGTAAAGACAAAGCTCATTTAGAGTGCCTGGACCATATAAAGAGTTTGGGCACAGTGAATTTATTTCTAGAATATCCATGTTAATTTACCCTTATCTCACAAACGGTCTCACATAGTCACCAGGCTTCCAAATGCAAAAATCCATTCTGGAAAGTTTGTTTTTCATTTGTTTTTAAGAAACAGCCAGCATGTCTTTGAGTGTGTCCCAAGAGGTAAACTTGGGTTTCTTGTCCCCAAATGGAAGGACAGATTTAGCTGCTTCTGCAGGCATTTTCCACTCCTTTCCTTAGATTCATTGTGAGCTCTCTGGGGAGAAGACTACAGAAGCAGATGAGGAAATCATGTGTGTAAGGATGTGATGGGGGAAGGGAGATGGAAATATCAGGGTATGAACTGCACTCCCCTCATCCCATGATGACCACTGGCCAGATCTTATGGGAGGATCCACAGGCTCATATAGCTGCAGTCAGACCAAGCAGTAGCTTGGGAATAACTTAATGGAACAGTCAAGTCCAGGCAGAGAAATAAAATACAGCTCCAGCAGAAGAACACTGGTAAGAAAAGAGTGTCAGCTCCACAGAGCCAAGGTTATGATACCGGGACAGTTTCAAGTTCTTCGCATCTGACCCCACCAGAAAATACTGGAAAAGCCGGAAAGCTTGCTTATAAGTGGAGAGTGAAGGTCCAAGCCTTTGACACAGTCTTTAGTGAACAATTGTAGCTGTGACGACATTTTAAAAAGCTGTAGACATCCAGCCACAGATGTAGAGATAAAGCATTCATAGCATGCATTCTAATAATTTCTGTTTATACAGCTTAGACAAAAAGCAACTAAAACTAATTCCTTTTTGTGTGGGAATCTGCTCTAGTTTGACTCAAAGGTCATTTTTAAGTCTGTGTTCATTTACAGTGCTAGACAAATATTTGTCAAATATACAGGCTGCTGGTCTCATTTGAAAGATAAAGGTTATGGAGGAGGAGGGGAGGAAAAAAACCAGCCAGGACAGAACACAAAACTGAATGAACCTTAAGGAAAAGCATCCATCTGCCAGAGCAAGACACTCCTGCTAGCAGACACCGCCACCTTTTGGGGAAGAGCTTGAGAGGCTGAGCGTAAAAGAGGGTGCTTCAACTTTCTCGTAAATTTCCAGTCTTTGTTCTGTATTTGTCTGAGCGTCAGAGTCTAATTGTTTCAATTCTCAGCTAACTCCCAGCAGAGGAAAAAGCAATCATTTATAAAAGGAACCCCAAAAGCTGCTAGTTTCTTTTACAGTACATTTCTCAGAAAGGTGTACTTTTACGCTGTAGCCCATTCATTTCTGCTGCTGCTACTGTTTTTGAATCTGTTAGCCACTTTCAACCAAATTTGACAAAGGGAAAAAAAAAATCACAAATGCCAGGTTTATTTCTGAGAAGAGCTACCCTCAAGTCCATGCCTCATTCAGAAAGAGTATAGGAGGAGTATGTTACACATCTTTGTGGTAGTAGCCAGTCAGTCAGTTTGGTCACGGTCACTGCAAATACACTTTATCAGACCCAGTGTTGAGCCCAGATACATGAGGAAGAGAAACTGGGATTATTGTAGTAGGTAAGTAGAGAGATAGACAGATCACAGGTCAATTCAAAGGTCATCTTCACTGCTACTTTTTTTGTCAACTTGTCAACCCTAATACACAGGAATAAAGTCATCAGTGAGGGAGAAAGTTATTTACTCTCCACTCTTTGGAAGAGTTTCGTATTGATGTTTTCATACCTCCCTCAACTCTTTTCTTATTATTTTACAGATACCCTTAGGAGTTTGGGATTGTTTACCTTCAGTCTGACATAAAAATACTCTGTCATATTTAAAAAAAAAGCTCAAGTAACACAGAAAACTGAGCTATTGTAAAAAAAAAAACTTGCCATACTTGTTGAAGTAGACTCAACAGTCAGTTATTTCTGATGTCCTCCTTGCTCCTCTTGCCAGATTTGTTTTTTTCCTCCCCTCTTTGATGTACCAGTGCCATTTTAGCCCTGTTTTGTCAGAGGACTCAGGGCTTCTTTAGGTTCTTATAGGAGTCATGACAACAGATAAGGAAAAGACAGCCTCAGTACCTTCAGAGGGACACTGACTACAGCCACAACAGTCAATAGAAGAGACTGCACAGGAAACCAGATACAAGTTCCAAGAACTTGCAGTCAAAGCAGACAGCAGGTGTGTGACAAGTGAACACTATCTAACAATCACTGTATGTAACTGCACTGTTCATACTGACACTGTTCTCTTTCACTTGCTTTCTTAGATGAGGAACCCTGTAATCTCAGAGAACAGCAGAAGCCTCTTGTGCAGCCCACTGGAGCAATGATGCCAAGGTGATCAGTGATAGGCAGATTCATGTGAAATGTACAACTAAACTATCCTGTAAGATGATCTCTTTTATCAACATAAAAGGACATATTTTGAAAGTTAAACTGCCCCATACTGTACCAGGGAGGGTTTAGACTGGCTGTCAGGAAGAATTTCTTCATCAAAAGGGTGATCAGACATTGGAACAGGCTGCTCAGGGGAGCGGTGGAATCACCATCCCTGGAGGTATTTAAGAGACACGTAGATGTTGCATTTCAGATAATGGTTTGGCAGTGGACTTGTATTGTTAGGTGGATGGCTGAACTTCAGTATCTTAAAGAGATTCTTCCAACCTAGATGTTTCTATGGTCAAGAGACCCTACATTTTGCACCTATACTATAAAAGGGAATATGGCAAAAAAAAAAAAAACAACAAACAAACACCTTATTCAGTGCATCTCTTGAAGCAACATATCTCAGCAGGTTTCCCACTCCACTGAACATCTGTCACCTACTAGGCTGCTACCTCCTTATCCTCTCTCTCCCTCCCTGTCCCCCATCTACATTTGTAGAAACTTGGATCTTGATGTAGAGAAACAGTGGAAACTTAAATGTTAATAACCCTGAAAAGAGTTATTGGTGCTGTGAATAGGAGAAAAAAAAAAAGGCACCAAGGCAGGGAGGACAATGGAAGTTACATAAGAGATTCAGTGCTGAAAAGGCCAGAATAAAGTGATTTCAATACTATGAGAAATGTTGCTTGTAGAGGACCTCTCTTTCTTATCAACTTATTTGAAAAGCAGTAGCAGGAACATGTCAGGCTGAAGAAGGTGTTGGAGAAAGGGTTTTGGCATTGCCATGTCAGACTCAACTCAATGGAATAGATTTTAAAAAGACACACAGATCTTCCTGTGCTGCTGCTTTTACTCCCCATTGAGAAAAAGACAACATGAGAATAAGCTTTCCTGGTGATTGACCTGAAACACACCAAGACTCACTTGCTGGAGACTACAGTTACTAGTGGCTTCTGTTTGCTACAGGCCACCACAATATTTTAGAAACTGAAACCTACACAGAAAATCAAAATCCAAGCCAAATTCTGCAGCAGCAATTTTAGGTTGGATCCAATCAGAATAACACTTGCTCTCCTGATGGTTTTCTAGCATCATAATTGTCACAACTGATCTTAAGATATTTATTTCAGCTTCGCTTGCGAGTCTTAGTAAAGGACACTCCTGCAACTATTGCTATTGGAGGGTCTACAAACTCAGCACTTCTGAATTAAGGATTGAGGCCATGGTCATTTTCTACCCCCTACAGGCTCCTGGAAGAATATGCTCCTACCACCACAGGAAAACAGTTCCTCAACCATTTGTAGTATTAACCATGAGATGGGGGGAAAGGGGGTTGGCTCACTCCACAGGAAGAACACAGGATAACTTATTTCAGTCTTTAAAAGCTAGTCTTGTTGGAGATAGAAATTCAGAATACCCTTTTTTGTTGGACATCTTTCAAAAACACCACAACATCGGTAAGCCAACAAGAATTAATCAATTAATATCTTTGTTGTCCTGGATGGGAGCAGGAAGAAGCATTTTCTCCACTGGAAGAACTAACAACAGTAAGAAAGCTGAAGAACACTACCGGGAATAGGTGACACTCAAAGGCTTTTTTCAATTCTTCATCTCAGACACTGAAGCAAAACCAAAGAGAGCCAATCCCTAGTTTCCAGTAGTTCATTAAAAAGCAACAAATAACACGACCCTACACAAGACAAAAAGTAATTTAACCCCCCACACAGTTCTCAGTTTGAAGGTAAGTAGGGTCACTCTATGAAGATGTCCCTGAAAAGAAGTTAAGCTGTTTTGGTCTTATTGAGATGCTTACAACACTGTTCTGGACTGCCTTTGTATCCTCTGTGCACTGGTTTACTCCTACTGCCAAGGGTATATATGGCTTGCCCAGAAACATGGCTAGATGCAAGAATCTCTAACATCAGGATATGTTATAGAATTAGGAAAAAGAAAAAAAAAAAAAGGCTCCCTGGGAATACTCCAACAAGAGTTAAAACAGACAAGCACCTAACCCCACGGAAATATTCAAATGTGTTTTCTCCTTCAAAAAAAAAAAAAACCAACAAAACCAATAAGCTAATCTCCAAAGTATATCAAGACAGACTTAACAGCAGGATGGGAGAATGTTTGTAAATCAACCATACTGGCTTTTTGTCACCTTAGATCACCCAGGAGGACTCATTGTTTTGTTAGTAGTAACAACACACAAAACAAAAATCCTTTACAAGTGAATTAACTCTTCCTGTCCAGAACTAGGCTGGATAACAGTTCTACCAACCTAACTTTTCAGTGCAGTCAAATCTTAAACATCACAGCATCACTTTAGCCAAAGATAACTTTTTGTCTAAATGTCTTCTTGTTCCTCTGTCAGATAACTAAGACACTACTCAAAACATTAAAGTAGATATGATTTTAAATTGTATGTGATCAATTAGGAGATACAGGATGCTACGTACTAAAACAGGGCAAGATTTCTTACAGCATTAAGGTTGATGAATGTTAAAAATTCCTCTAAAGAAAAAAAGAAAGAAAAAAAAAATCAGTCTTATCAGGTCATTTGCCACCTTGCAACTCTGCTTTTGCTACATTAAAGCACATTTCCTGAAAGATTTTGTCTCTTCTCTAACCCTCCATCAGCTTTCCTTGTATCCAGAAGAGAGAGTAGGAGGAAGAAAAGAAAGTCACCTATAAGACAAATGTCTGTCCTGGGGTGAAAACTACAGTAAAAGTTTAAAATTATTTTGAAACTTTCTAATGTTTCCTCTGAAAATTTAACCAATGCTTTAAGAACCATGTACAAGCAAGGCTCCATTAGAAAGCACAAATGCGTGTGAGGAAGATGGTTAGTGAGAAACCCCTCCAAGCACAGTGCAGTAACTGGTAATCTCCAAGAGAGGGCAGTCTTAAACTAGTGATGATTCACAGAGGGATTTATTGTTACTCCTGTTTCCTGCCTTATCTCACCCTATGTATCTAAGGAGACTGGTTTTTAAGTAGCACCATCCATCAACAAAACCTTGAGTCTAGGTCAACACTTATTACCTACCCTCCTGCAAGCTTCAAAGGGAAAGGAAATATTTCTCTTTTACAGAAAGGAGCAGCATTCTGCATAGGATCTCAGTTCAAGAAAAATTGTATAGTTAGGCACATGCTCATCTTAAATATATGATTAATTCTACAGAAGTCAGCAGCACTTTCCCTTGCTTCCGAATTCACTAGCAGGAAGGTCGGGGTGAAAGGCCATCGCTCAGATTCTGCAAGACTAAATACCAGCACAGGGAATATAATGCAATTAATGTAACATTTCCCTGTCAAGACAAGAGTTCTTCCAGGCTATTTTAAAGTCACTATTGGACAGCTAGTCCGTGCAAGCCCTGTTGCCTGTTTTCACTTTTGAGCACAGGCTTTACTACTAAAATTACTGGAGATAGAAAACCATAGCAGGTCAGAGTCTTCCTTGCCTTTCTTCAGACCCCTAATAAAGACCATCTGGAAAACTCAACACCAAACACAGTCTGATACCTCCCTTCTCACCAGTGAGCAGTGGCTTCTGGAAAGAAGCAAAGCTTTCCACTGAATCCCATTGCTTCCTGCCTCTCCATGCTTTTAAATCATCATTTCAATAGTGATATCAGCAGCCTATGCTCCAGCTGACTGATGGTAGTTACAAGGCCCTGGAGAAACCCCATGTTTTGTGTGGTTACCCTCAGCATAAAAGGAACCTGGCTGGAAATAACTCCCATAAGGTACTTATCTCTACTTAAACCAGTGCTAAGTAGAAGCGCACAGAATAACGTTCAGAACTCTGGGGAACAAGGGCAGCAGTAAAATATAACAGCAATCCTCCAGGCGGAGGCACGGGCAATCTTTTAGGAGCACTGGAGGAATAGCTTAAGAAACAAAGGATGAAAGAATAATTGTGAACATGGATCTACTTTACACCATTTAGGTAACAGCATCCCGATTTATACACAAATGTCCTGGTAGTGCTTTTCTGTCCAACTACACGCAGCCACACTTTGCCCCACAAGACACAGCTGCTGTTGCATTTCAGGTAGCAAAGCACAGGTATGTTTACTCCAAACACTGAAACTGAAGGAATTCTGTTTCTTCAACCAGAATGACCCTCAGCATCATAGAGATGCACTTCATCTTGGCTCATCAGCATCAACAAAGACAACTTCATGTGAATGCTTGGGAGAGAGATGGAGAAAAAAAAAAAGCATCAGTGGGAATCAAGCTGGAGAAAAAGGTCATACCTTTTTCTTCTCTCCAGTAATGCTAACCCACATAGACATCAGGATTTTCAGATATTTCCGCAACATTTAGTCAGGTTAAAGACTGAGGAATAAAAGCAGCAGTGAATCTTTTGGAACACAACAACAAAAATACAAAGGGAAAGATTTCTTAAGCAGAATGAGAAATTCTTACTTAAGATGTTAAGGCTTTAAAAGAAACCAAACAAAGGCCTACCTTCTCACTTTACTTGCTAAAGTACTCAGAAAAGTAAGCCCATTCAAACAAACAAACGCCCTTCCAGCTTCTTCTGCGGACAGAAGGACAAAAAGGGGAATACTCAGCTTAGGTTAAAGTTCTTACTCAGTGCATATATCTGGGAGTTTTTGTGTCTGTAATGAGACTCGACAGCTACAGTATCCCAACAGCCACTATAGTGATAACATCCAAGTACTTCTTGCAAGCCATAAAGGCTAACCCGGCTACCGCTGAGGTTAACAAAACGGTTTTCTCTGGTTTCAGTGAAAGTTACCCTCACTGCTACAGCCTGGTCTGTCTCCCTGGCAAGGTCCTCAGAAGAATGCACCAATCCAGTTTCTCAATTTTCTTCACAACAACAAGGATCTACAAATCTCAAGAAATCACAGCTTTTAAGAAACCAAATAATCATTTCAGTAACACCTATCCAAGTTGGGCATTTCAGTTAACTTAAAGGACGGCAATCCATAATGCGCTAAGCAACTACAAGTTCCCAAGCTCCAAATGACAAGAAAGGAATCCATAAAGCGTGAAGTTGCTTAACCTCACCACAGCATCGCAAACATTGTTTTTGTTTTTTAAAGAAAAGCCAAGGGTGCAACACTTACTTATACAGACACTGCATCTCCGCAGACAAGTTGCAGTGCCTGGCTCTTAAACATGCAGCACAAAACAAAACTAGCCCTTGAACAACTAAAGGGCAGATAAAAGGGAAATTCAAGAACATTACAGTAACTTAGGCCAAATAGGTCCTGGAAAATACAAATAAAGATATATAAGTAGTCCAGAATTCCAAGTATGAGGCTCCTCTAAAAAGCCCAAGCCCACACCTGGCTGTAATCAACTACATCCCACTTACAAGCACTTACACAATCAGCCCTTACCCACCACTGCTGAGGGTGAGGACAAGCCACTTGTATGCTCAATCAACCCCTTTTTACTCGCTAGTTTTGTACATATAGGAGTCATTACCATAACTGTAACGCAACAGGAAGCCCATCTCATTCCGCATAATCTACAAAGCAGTTTATAATGCTGAAGGCAACAGGCAGAACCTTAAACACTTTTCTCTAACACAGATGAAGCTAATCTAGAAGTGTCATCAGAAGACCTGAAAGTCTCTCCTCCCCTGACTCCCAAAAAAAAAAAAAAAAAAAAAAAAAAACCACCAAAAAGAAGCACGTACAACATACCTGGAAGCTGGCTGCTCATCACTGCTAACCAGAGTAGTAGTAGCCTTTAAACCAGTCCCAAAAGACTTGGAGAAAAAGCGCCCAGTCCAGAGCAACAGCAACCCACTACACCACCAACAGAAAGGCACCTAGCCCTGCCACGGGCAATCATCCTGCTCATTGAAATCAGGTGTGCAGGAGCCCCACCACCTGACTTTGCTGATGCTGAGTGCCTGGGCAGGGAGCACACCTGAGTACACAGGTGCTGTCTGCCCACCATCACCACCACTGCTCAGTGAAAATAATTCATTTTTCTACTGTCCCATCTCTCTCCCCTCATAACTGATTTGCAAATCACTCTTCCCAAATTACAGGTTTCTTACCTGAGCAACACCTCTTCTGGAATTCCGCAGCTAGAAATAAGTAAAATTAAGAGCACACAAAACCACCTGCAGCATCCCCCCTCCCCCACCTCGCAAAAAGAACATCAGACCACTCACCCATACATTTCACTAAGAATCTCACAAGGTTTCTTTGTCCCACGCTGCTGCAGACAGCCGGTAACTCCCCCTCGCTCAGTACTCCCACTGCTCCCAGCCTGCCCCTAAGAGCTGACTTATCACACGCCAGTGGGGCCGGGCTTGGGCGAGGCTCCTGGCGCTTTTCCCAGTGCCGTGCAGGGATGGGGCTGCCTTGCCTGTCCTGGGGCTGTCCCAGGACCGCCGGAGCTCGCATGCCCGCTGGGGAGCTGCTGAGATGGAGCGGGTGGAGAGCTGCTCCGTCACCTCCCCTCCTCCCTGCCTGCTGCAGCAACGTGAGCAAGTGCAGGGCTGTCACAGTTCCTCTGCTCAGTGTCGCTGGTAATGCTCGGTGTAATGTGGTTTTAATTTTGCTCAGCGGAGGCAATGAAAGCATGCAGTCTTACCGCTGTATTTCCCTTCTTTCTGTTGGGGGTTATCTGACCTGCTGAACTTTGCCTCGTTGGCATTCAAAGTAGTGGATTGTTTTCAGGCACGATCATCTCTGCTGCACTCCGTGTCTCCTCTTCCTCTCTTCTTTGCTTTCTGTTGCAATGAATGAAAAAGTAGAAGGAGGTTTGGAACAGGTTTATTTAGCTTATGTGTGTGTAGGAGCTCACTTTAGGCTTAAAACATAAATCTGAGGTCTGAAGGGACAAATTAACTGAAAAGAGCACACGCAAAATTTTTGCAGCAAAGCTGACCTTGCAGTCTTCTAAAACAGCTCAGCTGTGATCTTTAGAAAAAAAAAACTGGCTAGAAAGTCCCCAAATGAGTTTGCTAAATATGAATCAGGTTTGCTTACCTAGCGGCGTGATGCCTTCCTTTCTCTTCAAGGTTTGTCCTTTCATTTGATTCAGTCACCCTCGTTAGAGGAGAATAAGACAATTAAATGCTGTGAAATGTAGTCTTGACTAGTACGTAAATTAGCAAATGTTTTGTTTTGTCAAGTTAGTGAAGCCCAGCTCAGGTACCTATAAAACACCTGTTAGATGCCAAATATAAAAATAGGTGTATATCACACCATTATTTTTAGTCTTTTTAATCATTAATTTGGGGCTCTTCATGGTGACCTCTGAAACCTTAGGCTGGTATTTTTTTCTATGACCCTGAATGTTAAAAAGTTTTTTTTGCCTACTGTGGTGTTCTTGAACCCAAACCAGCTGTGAAATACTGCCTACTTCAAGGCTTAAAATAGCTGAAACCACCACGTTTCCTGTGGTTTCACATAAAACCACACTTTGTGATGAGTGCCTACTGTTGTAAAAACATGGGCAGGGGCATAACCAGGCATTTTGCAGAAGCTCAGCTGATAGAGTTTTTTTTCAAGGACAATCTCAGTCTGTCTCTCATTTATATGGGAATATGTTTAAAAGTAAAGAGTGGGTGCCCACAAGGACAATGCATCAGAAAGAAGCTTATCTACTTTTTCCTTAATTTTATGATTTTAGGATAGGCATGTGTTGGAAGTATGCACTTGTGGCTGGACAGCTGTCTCTCAAGACTATTCAGTATTACCTCTCATGAGCAGTAAATAAAATGCAAAAGACTATTCTTTCTGCCCCTCACCAAAAAAAGTTAGCATCTCCAAAAGCTAGCATCAAGCAAGTATTAAAAATACTACTTCTGCACAGACTCTGTGTTCTGGAACTTCCAGTGGATTCCAATTTGAGACAAATTCTAGTTAACAATGCTAAATGCAGATTGATATCATCCCTCCTGTCTATTAAAACCCCACAGTCTCCAACAATGAAAGGAGGTATTCTAAGTAACTTGTCCCATTGCAAACCATATTCATATTAAAGGTTATCTACAGGAAGCATTTTCATATTCAGCAGAAAACAAAGGATGGGTTTCTCTCAGCCTTCTGTGTGACATTCTTAAGATTTCAGTGAGAAAAATACAGATTTGAAAGAAGCTTATTTACAGTTCTCGCTCTCAGGTCATTTGGGATATAAAGTCTAATTGCTGACTTCCACAGAAATCCTAAAGCAGATGAAGGGATCGTTTCTGCTGCGAGAAGAGGAACTTTACCTTATTAAACCTTTCATTCATCTATTTTTGATTGTTCTAGTTATCTAAATCTGTATATGTTGGTGATACCATCAGCAAGCAACCTCGCTTTACTTGGTCAAATTTCTTTTTAGGGAGATTGTGTCATAGCTCATCTCAATCTTCTGCGGATTTTTGCATAAATGTCAAGTGGACATTCCTTGTAGCCCTTCACAGCTTCAGAAATACAGAAGCTGCAGAAGTGCAAGAAGACCCTGTGCTCTACACTTATTCTGCATTGTCAGGAAACTACTCAGTCACTAAACGTGGATATGAAATATTCTTTTCTCTACTGCCTTGATTCAGACAGCCTTGTACTCAGCAATGGTTTTGTGAACATATTGCCACAGCAGCACCCAAGAAATACAATGCTGACTGATGTGAAACTCATCACGGATACAGGCCTGAGTAAGGGACACTACATCCTTTTCATCATTTTAAACCCTGACCTGAGTGTTTGGTTTATTTTTTGGTAACCTGTCTGATTATTGAATACTCTTCAGGTTATTTTACTGTTTAGAACACAATGCAAATAGAAGGGAGACTGACACAGAAATTATTTAAATGAAACACTCAAGCATGTGTATGAGGATATGTGGGTGAAATACGTTCTAACATCACTGGAAGGGTCACGATATTGCAGTTACTTGAACCTGACATACCATAAGGTAGATGACTTTTCACTTTTCTAAGTTAGAAATATCTTGTTCTGTGAAACTAAAGTAGCATTAAAAAGATCTCATCTCATGAGACAAAATGCATTTTTTATTGGGGCTATATTTGATATCCTTCCTTATCACTGTGGAGGCTTCAGAATTCATGACACCTCAATTGCAAAGAAGGTATGTGTTTGCCAGTGCTTGCTGGTTTAGTGCTGACTGAAGCTGTTTGTAACTATAGAGAGTGCCACAGCACAGAGGGGAACATTTCTATTCCAGAAGTAGAGATAGCCTCAACCTGAAGCAAGGTATGTGCCCAGCATATGGTAATGAACTTATAGCAATATTAAATTATCCTGAATACTTTTCCACAGCTAATGAATCTAGCTCTGAAACTTCTGCACAAAAATACATATATAGGTAGATAGATAAGCCCAAGCCCCTGTGTTAATCCAAGGAGAACATGAAAAAAATAAAACATTCAAAAGAAATTTCTTATTTTATTTGTATAGATAAATGCCCCTGAATGATGCCAAACATGTTGGTGAGACAATATGATGTCAAATAATGTCATCCAGTTCCAGTTTTCTTCAGAACATCAGTTTTGTGTAACTATTGATTGGTATGGATAACAAAAATCAGTAAAATCAGCGGCAGAAAAATGAACAATATACTGCCTATTTTAAGGGCATTTTTTTCCTAGATTTTTAATCCTGGAAAATCCCTTTGAGAATGAAAAAGAACACAATAGCAAAACAGAACTTCATCTGTATTTCTCTTAATTGACACTAGAAAATTTTAGGGATTCTATGGAGCTTACCGGAGTGCCATTCTTGCACATGACCTGAGCTATGTACAACACAAGTGCTATGAATACTGCATAAAACATCCTTCTATTCTGTCCTGATTTAAAGCACAGAACATGCAAGTGAAGACAAACGTATGAGTACCTCTAAAACGTGTGATTTAAATCCAGATACTCTGTTTATTCTCTAACTCAATCCAATGACAGTAGGAGGTTTCTCAGGGAAAGCCCTGACAACCAGGATTTGTAGCTGTCCTGTTTGCTAAACTGCCAAGTGATGTCTTTCAGACTGGACTGCTATTAACAACAGAATAAATATTGAACATATGATAACTTCAGCTACTTCTGTAAAAAGCAGTCTTGAAAAACTGATTGGTTGTATTGTTTTGATGGATTTTTTCATCTATGCATTTACTCATGCATTTCCTCTCTGAATCATCCAAATGTAACTCAGGAAATTGATCCTACTGTAGAGGCAGGAAACTTCTACAATGACTAATGTGGCATTCAGGTCAAGAACTCTGTCATTCAGGGGGAAAGAATAAGAAAAAAAAAGTGTTTGTGGATCCTTACTTCATGAACTTAATTTGTGAGTGAGCTGTTCTTTAATATTTTTTGTTGCAGTGAATGTTACTATTGTTCATGTTCTAGGGAGAAGAACCCATCTCTGTAAGTACATGTACAAGCTTTAAGGATCACCTTCTGAAGCCTAACTTTAAAAGAAGTGACAGTACTACTCAACACACAAAAGAATAAAACTTTCCGAAGTGCTTAACACAGAAATCGAATATTTCAATCTCTATTGGATTCAACCCTGTCTCTTTTTCCTGCTTACTGATCTTTTAACGACCTGTTGATGAACCTGCACCATTCTCTCTTCATGAAGCCTTTGTTTGTAATTATCCTCATGTTCATATTTCAGCCTAGTCAGCACAAAATTCCACCATACCCTCTCAAGTTCAATGTCAGCAGCTGTGACCCGCTTGCAGCAAAGCTTTTACAGCTCCTCCACATTGGTGGATACTTCTAACTGCAAAGCACAGGTTCTTCCCTTCACATCCAAGTGTGCCATATGACTCTCAGCATCCATGTTCTCAGTTGTATTGTCTGAGATGACAGATGATGTTGGCATGTCTCTCATGGCTCCCTGCTAGAAATTGGAGAGAGAGTTGTTAAATTCATTTTCAAGCTGATAGAAATGCAAATGGAATAGGTTCATCTAAGTCTACCTGAGTATTTGTTCAAGCAATTATTCATACTTTCATGTAATGTTTCACTAGTTCTCTAATATCTCCCATTTCTCTAATTTCCATCATTTCTAAATTTATTCTTAGATTTGGAAAAGAAATCTTACATTGAATGTTGTCCTACAAAACATGAAAAATCCCCCATATCAAAATTTTCTGATCTGAACATTGACAGAATTTTAAAAAAATATTTAATTAGGGTCTTTCTGGCCTAAATCAAACATTATGACCCCTTGAACCAAATAGGAGGATCTCACAACTTATGAATTTGACATAATCCACATAATCCACAAAAATGTTTTTGTGAAAAGAACTGGAGTTCTTTTTCTCTCAGAAGAAACTCAAATGTCTCATGATCCTCACACTCCTTTGCAGGCAATTTCTGGCTGATCTACATCCTCCATGATTCATTGTAGTTTTACATCTGGAAGAACTGTATTTTCCACATACTATCTTTACTTGCTACTGCTTCTTGTTATCGTTATTCTGGGCTTCCTGTAATATAAGTTCCACATTTTTTGCTTTCTCCTCTAGTTTTTCCACAGTTGTTTGGAAGGAATGTATGAGTTGCTCTAGATTGCTGAATTCTTCCAAATCTCCTTATATTTCCTGGTCTTCGGCAAACAGAGATCCTTTCTGAACATGAGAGTCTTCCACTGACATCAAAGTATCTCCAGGGATGTTCTAGAACAGAATGGGAATATGTGTGAAGCAGGTATGTAACAAAGGGAGTGACACTGAGTTGAATATAGGAACATACACTTAGGGCATATACTTAGGGATCATATATAAAAGTGTCAAGAAGCTTAACTTGATTTTTTTTTGCCTAGGTGTGGATGAGAAAAAAAATCACCATATGTAGTGATGCAAGCATATCTTCTGGAAATCTTCTCTATAGCCTTTTTAAGATGAGAATTTGTTAGTAATTCCCTTCACATTACTACTCAACACATGGAAAATAAAATGTGGCTGAGAAGTCAACCCTCGTCTAGGGGGTTTCTTACTGTTTTTTGCATAGGCAGAATCACAACTTGTAAGGTTATGGCAAGTCATTAGCGAGAAGTTAATACTACCTTTTTAACTAACTGGAGCTAGGCAGACAATTCAGCATGTGAACTAAGAATTCAGCTTCTTGTTTCCAGTCTCATGGTATTTGCTGCATTTTATAGAACGAATACAAAGCACAAATTTCATATCTGATAAAAGATTGAGGCAAGTAAGACAATTAATTTGTTACTGAGTTTGAGGAAGAGGAGCAAAATAGGAAGAAAGTAGATGAGCTGAGTCACAGGAAATCCTTATCCAAAGACAGGTAATAGGTTAACACAAGACGTCTACCTTCTCTTCACAAGATTTCCATATAGAAAACTTGAAATCAGCTGTCCCAAAGAACACTATGATTGCAGGAGATTCTGTTGTTAGCTGACTTCATAACAGCCCTGTTGCCATAACAAACTCAGGGGTTCTGTTTGCAAGGTCACACTCTGTCACAATCCTTGTTCTAATGTCAAAGCAGCATCCAGGCTCTTCAAGGGGACTGAGCATAACTCCTTCTGTAACACAGACCATCCTATGCAGCTCCAGTTTTCTTCATTATAAATACATTTCTATGTCACAGTGAAGCTTTCTGCCAGAATTTGTGGACTCCCAGAATGTTTCTGTGCCCAATCTAACTAGTTCCTTCTGGGAAGCAGGTTTATTGGATCAGGACGGATGGCGCTGCAGAATTCAAGGGGCTGTGTGCTAGTGAGATCCTTCATTCTGCTCCATGAGGTGCTTGGTACAACAAAGCATATTTGAAATGTTTCTGCACCAATGCGTGCAGAAAGATGAACAAACAAGAGGAGCAAGAAGCCTTAGCTCAGTCCCAGATCTACAGCATCATTGTGATAAGCAAAATCTGGTAGGAAGAGCAGTTCTGTGCATGAGGTAGGGGTTGGGCTGTACAGAGCTTGCAGTTGGCAGTGCCATGGTTGAGAGCCTGTGGGTAAGGATTAAGGGACAAGGAAAGAAAGTGGATGTCACTGAGAGAGTCTGTTATAGGCCACCCAGACAGGATGGATTACTCTTTAAGGAATTAAGGGACACCTCTAGAATAGCCATCCTTGTCCTTATGGGTGACTTCAAGTAGCACCAGCTGTTGTCTACATACTTTTGAAGGAACAAATAGCATGTGAGAAAAAAAAAAAAAAAGAAACAGTTTTGTTGAAATATCAGCAAACATTCCTTGAAGAGTACCATTAAAGCTGAAATAGATACTTAGAATCACAGCAGGCAGGTAGAAACTGAAACAAAATCACTAACCCATACAAGGGAATAAAATAATAATAAAAATTAAAAAAAAAAAACCAAGTACAGTTTGCCAAATAACTTTATTTTTCACTCTTTTCAAACTTCAGGCTGTTTTAAAACTCAACAACAACCTGAGCAAGAAAAAAAAAAGCCCCCAACTAAACACAGGTGTCTCTTAGTTAGGAAATGAATACACAAATTATTTTAATCAGCTCATCAGCACCACCCTGTAAGCTTACATAATTACAGCACCTGTTTGTTCTGAACATGAGCCTGCAGTATGAGGATATGCTATGGGTATGGAGGAGAACAACTGAGTTCTGGGACTTGCTCATGGGGAGGGGTGCTGAAACTGGGAACAAAATACAGCTCTCTCTTGTGTATAGGGAAAGTGTAAAATTCTTTGATTGATGAGGTAGTTCCACTTCGTACAATACAGGTTTCTACATCCCAAGGCCAGACAGGTACTATGGCTGATGTAATGTGGGCTTATGTGCTGTTGGTGCAAAGGGATGCCTTTTTCCCACTTGTTAACTTCATCTATTTTCTTGCATGTATATAAAGGGCAATGTGAACACCACTGTATCACTAGATAATGCTTTCGTGTCTTGGAGATCACATATCTCCCAGCATTTCTTAGGGGCATAAGAGCAGCTGTGGGATCTCCCCTCATGTGCCTAGACAACTTTAGTATTTTGGCAGCCGCATAAATCACAAAATAGCAGCACCATATTTAGCCTTGCTGCATGCATTCTACTTCTCAGTGTTGTCTCTTTTCAGACTGTCTACTGTGTTAATGCAGAAAAAACACAAGCTCCATGCAATAGGACGGCATGAAGCACTTAAGAGGACATTAACAAAACAAAATATTACTGATGACAGATAGAGTTTAAGTGGCACCCAGGGACATACATGAAACTGAGATGTGGGCCCAACTTTTTTGCCTCTGTCTTTCAGCTGGTGTTAATTTTCCTCCACGGGAGTGTGACTGCTTCCTGGGAATCCTGTGTTGCCCTTTCTTCCTTTCATTCAACAGATTGTGCCTACTTTTTTTTTTTCTTAGAAAGATTGTTCTGTTCTTTATCTCCTTTATTTGTCAGCTTTTAAATGGTAAATGATGGCGATTTTGGAATTTGAAATCCTTTTCATATGCTAATACCTTCAATGACTTTAATATAATTAATAGACAAAAGTGGGTTAATGTATTAGCCTTTCCATTATCAACAAGGTTTAAGATTTCATATATTTGTGGGAAAAAAAAATGTCATTTTAAAGAAATCATAGCAGAGAAGGGTTACTCATTGGGAATTCATAGAACTGCATTAAAAACTAGATAAGAAATACCGAAGACAAATTGGGGCCCAGATCCTTAAAGATACAGAGCATCTGGAAACTACATAAGTTCCTCTGTATTTTTAAGGGTCTGGTTATAAGCAGCAAACATAGCACGAACTTCTGACTGGGCTGAATAAGTACCAAGAGGGTGACTAAATATTCTGGTGTGGAAATTACCCAGAGCTGTGATACAATGAACAGTATTTCCGCTAAAATTATGAAAGACAGCATAAAACTTTACAAAGATCAATCTGCAAAGCAATTTAGATTATGCTGCTCCGATGAATAACAGCTTCCCTGAAGAACAGGAGTGGATAAATGTCATTACTGTGTAATAATGAACTGGATAAAGTGCAGAGACGTACTCAGAATTCACCATTCTGAGGTACCAACACTTGAAGATGAGAAGTAATGGTAACATGAAGAGAAATGGATGAAATGCAGTATCTGTTATTATCCAGAGCAAAAAGTTGGAGGAATATAGAATATCGTACCAGCAAATTAGATCCAGTATTTAAGTGATCTAGAAAAGATGAGCTTTGAATTTATCTAAGCTAAAACACATCTGTGAAGCGAATGGAAGGGGAGCACAAACAGAAAACTCAAAAGAAAATAAACAGTAAAAACATGAAGATGGAAGATGGAAGATACAAAATATGGCAAGCAGCAAAGCAGAAACATCTCCTGAAATGCAATTTGGAAATATATAAAAGAACTTCAGCTGATGCTGCTGATAGAGGGGAGTGGGGACAGAGTGGGAGACTTGTAAGTGCCAGAGGCCAGGCTTTCACCACAAGAAGCCAGTTTTTCTGGATTTGAACTTGAGAAAGCTGGTGAAAGTGGAAGAGCCATGTTAGTGGCTCAACAACCAAAAATATTGTAGCTTCCCAAAGTAACCTGAACAGGATTTGCTTCAGGTTTTTTAAATTTTTTTTCTCTAATAATTGTCTCCTCTAAACTTTGTCAATGCAGGTATAATTCTAGTCACAAAAGAAACAGAGTTCAGAGAAGAGACAGATTGTAGATACACATAAGAGAGGCAATAGTACAGGTCTATGAGTGATAAGCTAGCTTTGGATACAACAGTCTATGAAACACATCTTGGAGATGAAAATGGAAGTGTAAGTATTGCTTTTGAAACAAAAATCAGATAATTTTCCTGTGAATGCAGAGTAACGTAAAAGATCACTTTGAGGATGAAAAATCCAGATAGGTATGCTCACAAGTATTCCTGGTACCTTGGACTTTAACCCAAAGCCTAAGAAACTTAACAGATTTTTATCTGAACAATAATTTTCAGAAAAATTATTCCAGACTCTGAACCAATACCTGGATAGCTTGAATATTTTGCAACTTGCTAAGAAGCACACAAAATACAGCACGTAATTGCAAAAAGGACCTCCCTGAAATTCTGTGCAAAAGGAAGAGCGTTAGGCTTTGCAGCTCTGACAATCAAGTTCAGACTCTATCAGTAATGAGATCTGACAACTTTGGTAGCGCAAGATACATTTCTCCTAAGGAAAGGAAAAACTAAGGAGATAAATGTGAATCTAGTGACAGACCACAATTCCCAGCTATGCTGAAAGCTGCACTGGTGGAGGAGTTCATAAAATAAATGGATGACAGTACTGTTCAGTTTTCATCAGGAATAGCTGAAAGCACCTTTATTATTATTGTAAAGAAAATGGATTTGGAACATCCAAATCGAGTGAATGAAATTGTAGCTTTTTACAAATATAAAGCTTTATCATTCTGACAATGTGCATCCCAGAGGGATAGAAAGAGTTAGTAAATACTGAGAAACACTACCTAAATTTCTAATAGCAAGGAAATATTTTTGTTTACTACATTACCTAGTAAGAAAAAACTGGAAAATAAAAAGTGTAGGTTTTAAGATACCTCTCAATTGTTTTTAACCCAGTGTTTACAGTAATGTATCTGGGTATTACCAGAACTCTATGTGGTTCCAAGAGATATAAAAAGCATGGTTAGATGGAAGTAACAAGTGGACCATAAAAGATCCTAGATACTAGACATCTGGAAAAAATAAATCATTTTATAAGACTCTGGTTTTACCATTTAGAGTTGCAGAAAAGGAATCCGGTCATTTTCTTGGCTCAATGCCTAAATCTTTTTGATCTGAATCATAATAAATTGTTAGAGAATTTTCCCCCCATTATGTGTTTTAAATTTTTGGTACTTAGACATTGCAAGTTCCTACATAATAGTTAACAAACAATGGAGCTGAGGTCAAATGATGTTCCAATGCACTGGATCACAGTACTGCTGTTGGAAAAATGAGTGTTGTCTGGGAAAATGAGAGAAGGCTGGCAAAACATTTAATCAGACTGAAGCTTTCAGTCATGTGTTCTTCCTTAATCACTTCTTAGGAAATTAGCAAGTAACTGTTTTTTGGGGCACACACACTGTTGCCATAGATGTTTATACATGTGGATTCATCTATGAATTAACAGCATGGGAAGTATCCCATCTTTATATATGGGGAATTAAATCACTGGCTAAAGCAACTGACGTAATCACACCTGGGTTTTAGAAGTTTTTTATACCTTATCTGCTCAACCTTTCTTCTTTACTCATACTTTCTCCTTCTGAATCCTGTAGCAGTAAACAAAATAAAACTTCTCTAAAAGAAACAAGAACCATGCTTCCCCTATATACGTTGTCCTCTGAAAACAAATGTAGTTATAGCACTACTGACGTGCAAAGGCATTTGTACCGGAAATGCATAGGAAAGTCATGAATCGACACAACGCTTAACACAAGGACAGTCATTCTCACACTGTGATCACACTGGATGTCTTGTGCAGGCACTAGGCAGTTAATCTGCGTATAGTGACAACTATATCAATGGCCAAAGATTTAGAAATTACAGGCAAATGGTCAAGTTTCTCTTCTTCTGGTGAGACAAAATGCAAGAGAAAACTTCATGTTTCAATGAAATTAAAATATGCGCACCACTTGTTGAAAAGAAGATAATTGGTATTCCCAAGCATTTCAAAAGCTAAACTGCTTCCTTTATGTATTTTTTATCAATCTCAGTGAACCATTTATTCAATTATCCTTGCTAATTGTGCTTCATTGTTCTTTCCAGTGAATTCTTATGACTGCACAGTATATATACTTTTGAATTTCCTGAAGATAAGCACAGAACACATGTACATAATGTGTGACAAAAATAAGAACGCATGATGTACTGAGAGAAAGTGGTATTATTTTTCTGCCAAAACTCATTCATTCTTTTTCTACAGTTTTCCTAATAAATTCAGGAGTTACGTCTGTGTTGGTATCAGGGTACTTCCTGTGCACTGTATTTCTGCTTAGAAAACTTAGGCTATGCACTGAGGAAAGGAGGAGATGGAAATACAGTTGCTTGGGAAGCCTTCTCCAGTGGTCTGAAATTAGGCAGGTACCATACATGCAGGTAACAATCAGACCTGTGAGACACCACGATAAAGAGTGATTTGCCATGAGCAGGATAGCTGCTTTTGTTCTCCCCCTGCCCTAGGAACTGTCTCACAGTTACAGCTGTATGAGAAGTATCCCCACACTAACACCACTCAGACTAGATGTCAGCCTAGTTACTCAGTCTACTCTGTCTCATTCTGTAGGGTATGAACACTCTTGATATAATATTAACATCTGAAATATGTTTCCCAGTAATCAGCAGTCCTCCTTAAAATAGTTATTACTTCAAAGATAAAAAATAAATAGATACAGTTATCAAGTCATGAAGACAATAGTTTTTCATGCATTTTTAAGAAGACCTATTATTTCAAAAAACTTTTTAGAATAGTTCTTTCCTTTTTCTGAAGAACCTCACTGAATACGAATGATACATCTGTCTTTATGTAAATATGTAGAGGCGTACCTTATCCCTGTAACTTAAAATATAAACCAATGTCAGATGATTCAGTTAGAAGACCAAACTGTTCCTGGCACAGCTCTTCTTCTGTAAATGGTGCATGTAATTTATTTACATTACATGACATTTTTTCTCAAAAAGGAAATAGAATTATAGTGAGAGCAATGGAATCCCAACAATGATTCTTAGTCAGGTGGGTGAAAGTTGATAATTCAGAGGACACATAAAGAGCAATGTGGGAGATGACACTTGGTGTATTAGAAAAGCAAGGTAAAAAAGAAGGCATGAAAATCCTTATAGGACAAAGATACAGAAGAGGAAGCAAGTGAAATACATGAGCTGAATAAAGAAATGGAGCTAGCAAGTTGCTTTACATGGCAATTACTCATGAAAAACAAAACAGATTAGTATTACCAAGACTGAACTCCCTCATGGACTGAGGGAGGAACAAAGAACAATAGGTGACTCAGAAAGAAGCAAAAGACTAGAGAAATATTAACTGAATATAGACAGTCTTGATACTAAAGGCGGTCTCTGTCTTCAATCTGTATTTGTGTGCACTGCATGGGTGAAAAGGCAATATAGCTCTATCCCAAGGCACGCATCCTCTTGGCAGAGCATAATGATGCTAACGCCACATGTCTCAGCTCCCTTCGCATTCTCCCAGCAAGTTAGACACATCCTAGAGAACAGTTGTCTTTTGGGAATTTATGCTCACTGAAACACTTATCAATCAACATGGGAATATCCATCCAGCCTTCGCAGATGGCTCAAGGTCTTCATAATTAGTCCTTAATGTAACACCTGTTGAGGTTTTCTACCAGCACAATTCACCATTATCATCCAGGCCATAAGCCTCCTTTTCCCTGAAGGCAAATACCTACAGATTCTCTGTCAGCTAAAATCTCTAAGGAAACTGCCTATGCACACTCTTTCTTCAAGAAGCAACCCCCAGAGTTTCCATTTCAAAACTTCTCTGAGGCTTCTAACAGCTGCTCCTCTGTTCTTCACTGGGGGAGGTCTCTAGCTGGAAAGCACTTGACCCCATTCTCCAGCTTGGCTGCTGCTCCTCCAAGCAGTTATCCATCTCTTCAAGTAGCAATATCATACAGTAGTGGAAAGGAGATGAGGGAAAGGTCCTATTACAGCCCATACGGCAGAATTCAAGTATGATGCTGATTGTCATACGCAGTCAAACCTCCTTTACCCTGAAATTTTTAAAGAGACCAGTATGAGGAAAAACAGACCTATTGAATAAAGAAGAAAGGTGCTGTATCATTGCAAAGTGGCTTGCTGAAGTTGTCCTTCTTGTTCCCAAACTACCAAAGCAACATAATAACAGCAAAGAAAATATATCACTCTGACATAAGGCTTGGCAAACCATTCTGGAGCGAGTCCAGGAATGGTGAATGGGCTTGAACAGTCAGAGATGTATCAGCATGAAGAGATTGAGCTACACAGACAAAAAACTCCAAGGAAGTGCCTGTCACTGATCCAGTTTTAAAAATACATAAAACTGGGAGATGGAGCACAGACAACACTGAATTGTCCCATGTTTTTTTGTCTCCAATCAAATGGCAATTATATGGCTCTGGACTGAATGTGTAACTGGACAGGAAAAAACTAACAGAGACTTCTCCCCATTACTGAGTTCTCTGCAAGAGCACTCTAAATTCAAAAAGGTAATGGGGCTGTGTTTGTATAAGCAATATGCCAAGTTATTATCTATGTTGTCTACATCGCCACAGAAAAAGGTTTATGTGGCGCTGAAGGACACAGTTTAGTGGGTGTAGTGGTGATGGGTTGACAGATGGACTAGATGATCTCAGAAGTATTTTCCAATGTTAATGACTCTGTGATTCTATGATAGTACATTATCAGTATTCAGCAACTTGACTTCATTCACTAGATGAGGAAAGTTCATAAAATTACTCCTACATATATATAACTTAAGAGAATTAGGTGGAGTTCCCTCCCCCTCTCCTCCTACGGATACTAAAGGCTAAATCATATCATCTAAAGCATGAAAAGGAAATGGAAACCCACAAAAAATGGTCTTGGTAAGAGAGCACAGAGCATCTGCTGCAGCACTGGGCCACGTGGCCTCCAACTCCGTAGGTGAACAGGATATCCAGTGTTTGTAGACAAGGTGAACATGAGTCAGCAATGTGTCTATGGGGATGATAGTCAGTGGCATACTGGACTGCATTAACAGAAGCACTGCCAGCAGGTCAGAGGAAGTGCTTATTACATCTACTCAGCACTTGTGAGATCACATCTGGAGTACTGTACTCAATTTGAACTCCACAGAACACAAAAGACAATGACAAACAGAAGCAAGTCCAGCAGAGGGGTCCTGAGATGGCTAGGAGACTGGAAAACACTAAGGAGAGAAGAATAATAGTTTGGGGGAGGGGAGGACTGGAGGGCAGAGAGAATCTACCTGCTATCTTAATTACCTAACCTAGTTGTGAAAAGGACAAGCCAGGTTCTTCTTAGAGGCACACAGGAAAAGGTCAAGAGGCAATGGGTACAAGCTGTAGTCAGGGAAATTCTGATCAGATACTAGCAAAGCTTCTTCACAGTGAGAATGGTTCTGGAGCTGGTTCCAGATAAGTGAAACATCCCTTGTGAACACAGGCTCACAGCAACTTGCAGGTGGCAATAGCAGTTTCAGTTCCTTGTGTGGGGAAGTATCTAGCTGAGCTGAGCTTCAGGCACCACTTCTCTATGAAGGGTGTTATCTTCAATCCACTGGTTAAAACAGCTCATTTATCTGTGTGTGCCAGCAGCTTCATGCTGGCTGGCTGCTTTACTTGCAGTGCTTGCTGCAGGAACTCTGTTGGGAGCTGCACTTCTGGTCAGGATGTGGGAGCATGTGGGCTACTGATGTGTGACTGAAAGGGGGAGAGGCATGAAACTTGTGGGTGCAGCAGGTTCACATACAGAGCCAAGAAGCCAATCTGTAGGAGTGAAGAAATGCTGTAGAAGGCTATAAAAGAAGCGTGACTTTTACTGTGTATATGCACTTTTTTCTCCTGGAAGGAGTTCAACACACCCAGCAACTTAGTGTCTCACAAATCAGATTTGAAAATGTCATGTATTTCAACTATCTATTGTGGTGAAAGGAGAACAAGAAAGTATATTTACGTTACTGTGAAAACCAGAGAATCTGAAGAGTATTTGGTAAATATTAGAAAAAAATACCTTTATCAATAGTACCACAGCCATCTATGATAGTGCTTCTTTTTATGTAAATCATGGTATTTCCTTCAAATCAGCCAACTAGGAATGAGAATAAATCTTTTCCACAAGTAACAGCTCTTGATATTAGTGCTAGCTTGGTGATAAATATCAGATCAAATCATAGACATATGACATATTAGCATTACGTTTAAGTTTTCAGAAAGTAAAGATGAGGTCTGAGTTGTCAATGCACACCAGAGCAAGGGGATGCAATAGCTGTAAGTATATGATCAGCAGGCTCTATGCTGGCAGTTTTAATTAGAGATAAAAAAGAAAATAGAAAGGAAGAGATTTTGAAGCAGAGTCCCAGATGTTTTACACAGTATCTGAAGGAAGTTGAAATGGAAAAGAAGCAATAATCAGAAGAAAGTACTTATCAAAGAGGAAGTAACTTTCGCCAGCTCTTAAGAATGGGTGATAGATTCTCCCCTAGCTCAGATAAGCTTGTTGCTATGAACAGTGCCAGAGACCTTGCAGCTTTTACCTGTACAGTCCGATGTGTTCCAAAAAGAGGGAAAACCTCACGATGTGACTAGCTCACGATGCAGCTAGGCCATTGGATTTACCTGTCTGTAAGCAATTAGGATAATGTATGGAAAAGCTCATGCCGAATCTACATTTGCCAAAGCTGATTAGGGAGCTTTCTCTGCCAAACAGTCTGAGGGATCGGAAAAACTTTGACTCCTGAAGATCACAGAAGATGATATATAGCTGGCAAGAACATGGTGAGATACAAAAACAAATTTAAAAAGATAACCAAATGTAAAAGGCACCGGAGAAGGAAATCTATGAGGCACATCGATAGTCAGCCCAAAAATCAGTGAGAGCGGGAAACAGAAGGCTGGGCAGAACACATAAGGAAGTAGCATAAGGAAGTAGCATACCTGACTCCATCGCTAAATGCTTCTGCACTTTGCAAATATCTCTTTCTATCAAGACATAGTCTTCAGAAATCTTCTCAGCCCATGTGAAATTAGATCGGGCAATGTACCAACAGCACAAACATATTCACAGACAATGCCAAATACCCTCACTTGGGCAGCTCAAGTAAATGAGGTAGGTTATTAAAGCATAATGAGTTCTGCCCTGAAGAAGGAAGGTTAAAAGTTCAGAAGAAAATGATATTAAATCTGAAAGATGATAATCAGACTGCTGAGAATAATTCACTTGGCAGAGGACTTTATTGCTTACCTATGACTGAAAGAAAGTTTGATCACCCAAGTGATCATCCAGCTCCAGCCTCAGACGTTACGCCTGTTGGCCTTGCATAAAAAACAGATAGGAATGAGATTGTAGGTCTCAGCTGGAATAGGATAGAAGTGTTGTCACCTTTATATCAGTAGTCCAGCAGTCAACATGCTGACATTTCAGTATTTTACTTTTCACATTTCTGAGTGACATAGTAGCAAGTGAGTCTTCTTACCTTCACACCCTGGTTTTCTGTTACTCTGTACAAATACTTTTACTTTCTGGCTTGCCCCCAAATACCTGCAGCCATCCCTATAAGCCAATGCAGTCCTTATGAGTACAACAGCCTTCAGAACTGAAATTTTTCATGCTGAGAATCCCACCACTGCTGAACTCATGGGGGGAATGTTTAAAAAAAAATGTTTTTCCATGATAAAATTATTCAATACTGACTCCATTCAATGCCTATATTATAACTGAGCCTAGAGCATATATCTGAAAGTTGGCCCTGATTCTTGAGTGATTCTCTTCTGTCCTGTTTACCGTGTTGTATTTTGTGTGGATAACTGTGTGCAAAGTTCCAAACAGAGAATATAGGACCAGATGTGGCATAAAATTAGTAAAGATGCCGATTTTTTTTTATTCCAGTTGCATTTTAAAACCCAGATTAAACTGGGTTATCATTGCAAGGGGCACTTTTGGACTTAATGTATAAGTTGCCTTAACATTTAAGAACCAGTTCAGATGCATAAATTCAGTATCTTGATCATGGAAATCAGATCTCTCTTTTGCTGCTTCTTTACTGAGATGTATCTAGAACCCTGAAGATTTTTGCACAGAACATAGCTGCAAGGCCTGCCTCCGTGTTTGACAGTCCAAATATCTTCTAGTCCAGCAACTAGACTGGTTACCTGGAGAGATGTGGAGACTTAAATTCATATCCCCACTCCAAATCAGATGAACAATTCAAATTCAAATTCAATTCCACATTTCAATTAAAAAAAAAGTCACTGCTTGAAGTCCCTATCTTCATCTTCATTCATATTTATGAATCCTACAGGGGAAGAGAAAATTTACATCTGAAGAAACATAAGACAAAATCTATTTCTCCACTTGGTGTTTCCTAAGTACCAGAACACTGACCACCAACTTGTAAATTCCGCTGAATGCTGTAATTCCTAAGTGCCTCTCAGAGTTTATCCTTCATATATCTGAGCCAAAAATTTGGGGGGCAGGTTTCTAGAAGTAACAGGGCACCTAATGACATCTCCATGATAACGTGAAGATTTGTCCAACAGGTTTTTTTCAAGAACAACTAACCATGTTGGATGTTTGGCTCTTACTATCTATGAAAAACAAAGGTGCCAAAATGATTAATTGGGTATTTGCACCAGTTCAGGTGAACAGCATACAAACATAGGTATTGCAGAACAAATAGGCAAGATTAAGAAGAAATACAATTAACTCACTGTTTAATAGATTATTTGACACAATCTCTCAGAACCAATTGATTTTTGTTTGTTTTCAGGTTTCACCCTAGGTTGTCCAAGCTCAGCAGAAAGTCTGTGGTGGTCTAGACAACAAATCCAAAACAAATGAGTCCATTCTGTTGTTTTAGCTGCATAATCTTCTAAATGAGATCCACAACTGAGCTGACACTCAGATCATTAAAAAAAATTATCCAAACAATACTGCTGCTGTATTTAGCAGTCCCACGTAACTTACTGTCAGTCAAAAATTGATAACAAATGGTGGAGAGACAAATCAGATTTATTTTTAAATCTTTTGAGAATGACTAAGTTACATTAGATCATTCTCCACCAACCCCAACACCAAAAAAGCTACACTCTTCTTTCTCCATAGTAAATTCTGTAGAAACTGCTTTGAAATACTTTTGTTGAATTTACCAGATTCTCTGATACCCTTTTTATTATGGTAGTGAAGTTTATAGGACATTTTTTTGCTCTTACAATACAGTACAGCAGTACTGTCATATATATACATTGAGAAAATTTATCTAGGCTTTATTTTGTCATTGTTCATGGTGGTTTTCATACTAATAATTCTTAGTGCCATAGTTCAAAAATGGAAGATTCTGCAATCCCTTGTTTTTCTTTGTGTTTATCACACAAAGTCAATGGGAGCTACCTCTTTTCAATCAAAACTTTATTTGCCTGCACTCAATCCACTAATGATGCTAATGAACATTCTAAAAGCATTACCAATGCTTTTTTATATACTATGAAGAGAAGAAACCAACTGGTCAAATCCTAATCCAGTGATGATGGGAGGAAACAAAGATTCCCATCAAACGGAGTGAAATATGGCAGATGAAGTTGGTTTGCTAAAGTAATTGTCTTTGCTTTGTCCATGTTACTTGTGAGCTCTGTCTGACTAGTTCAGTTGCTGTTTGAGTGCTGCTTTCTACACAGATGTCATCATTTCTGGTAAGATTTCACATATACCTCGTGACATACCTCTAACGTAGGTAGTTTCTCAATGGGAAATTCCCTTGATAAACTGTTTTCCCAAGTGCAGAAAGCAGGTGACTTCCTCTCTGCTTGATTTGGGACAGCAGTCATCTACATCGAGCACCTTGCACCTGTGCAAAGCAATGTTATGCAGACTAAGTGGGTTGCAGCAAATCCACAAGATTGTTTCTGCTATTCTGGACGCCTCACAATGCACAGGCTTTTTTAGTATCTGTTTCTTATTGTAAACCGATAGTATTAATGATATCATCCTTTTATTTCATTTGATTCTATTATGTTTGGCCTATGACTTCCATCTATGAACAAAACAGTTGACCTCTTTCCTGCTGAAAATTGTTATAATGGTTTCTTCACCTTTTCTTTCAAGAAAAGTCAGGTGAATGTTCTAAAAATGTCTTCCAAAAACAGGTGCTAGCTTTAATGACTGAAGGCCATTCAGTACCATGCCTTTTGTTGGCACACTAGATAGAAACCTAAGTTTTGGTATTTTCATCCTTGCATGTCCCAGCTGTGTGGAATAGGTATGTCCCATATCCTGTCAGTCATGCTGATATTGGTAATGTTCATGTTTCAGAATCGGCCTGATTATATGTTATCTCACTTTACTTGTGTCCAACTATGGTACCTCTTCTGCAGTCATAAAAGGAATTCCATACACTTTGTCATTGTTTTCCTTTTACAAATAGTGATAGAAAGGCAACAGTATCATCAGTGATGAGATTCTATCCCTTGAGCTGTTCACCAGTCATACACACTCTGTATCTTGTGCCTCTCTGTGTAATTGTGAGGTGTATTTGCTAAGGAGTGAAAATCATTTTACGATTCATACATGTTTTCTTATGTGCATGACATTCCTGTTGTGGTGTATGAGGCAATCCACATCTACCATAGGCCTTTTGTCTCTTTACCAGTACATAATTTTTATTGTCTAAGGAAGGATATGCTGGCACATACTAGTTGTTTTGTTATCTCTTTCTCGATGGTGTGTTCAATTGCCAGTTGTATTCTCCTTTCTATTACATTTACATCATGATGGTACTATGGAGTACTTTAAACTGCCTTCTAAAACGGCCTTGACACAATTTTTGCTCTTCTTTGACTAGGTTTTTTGTAGTTCTTTTGTGCTTTCATTAGTTTTTTGTCCAGCAACTTCAACAGTCAAAACTGTCCAAGTCCAAGCTTTTATAAACTGTAGCCAAAAACAACCATTCAATCATTTTCTGAATCCTAGGCTTTTTCTTTCCCTCTGGAAAACAATAGGCTTGAAGTACCTCAGACACTCTGATCAGTTCCTCCCCTCGGCTTCTGTGTATACTGCAAAAAGAAATTGCTTGCCTGTCCTTAGATATTTTCAAACCTCAGTTTCTGTGAAGATTGATTCTCATAATTTCTCCATCTCTGTTCAGTTCTCAAAGTCTGATTTGCTTCATATTCTGCAAAAGGGACACTCTTTTGACATTAATTAATGGTTTTCTTGATTAAAACAGTTTACAAGAAATGAAGACTCATCAAGGATGGGGCAAAATAACCAATATTTCAAACACACTTCTGCTCAGCTCTTGAGCTCCCAGGGAGTGGAGAAAGGGCATGAAGAAAGAAGTACCTTAGAAATATTTTGTGAGACTTTCTTACAAAACTTTCACTATATAGTTAACTATAACAACACTTCAGTGTTCGATGCAGATCTGTCATTTCAAGCCCACTAGCATTCAAATTTCTTCCTATTTTTCCTTCTCCTTCTCCTCTCATCATGGATGGCAGCATCATCTTCCTACTCACCTGGCATAAGCAGTACACATATTTCCTTGTCCTTTCTCCTAGACTACCTTATCTCTTGGCTGTGTTTAAATCTTATCACTCCTTCCTCCACAACTTTGCAAAGACTTGTTTTGACTGAGAGACTGCCAAAGGGTTTGTGGATGGTTTGATAATCTTGTTGCTTGACTACTGTCATCTCCACTTTTCCAGCTCTTTTGGCTCCAGCCCTTTTGCCTCTCACTTCTATGCCAAACACTATTGCTATTTTCTACTTCGCTTTTTGCTCATGTCTCCAGCTCCACCTTGCTTTCTTTCACCATCTTACTACTCCAGACATAAGCTTCTTCCTTAATGCTTTAAAGACTGCCAAAATGTAACATCATCATGATAATCAGACCTCCTTCAATACAAAAATAATAACTCCATGCCTTGTTGTTCTGCAAACAAACATCCCTGCAAATAACACCTAATCTCTTATGATCAATATGTGACATGATATGAAAATCCTTACGAAAACCCAGGAAAACTTCATCAGAGCATTCTCCAGATTCCTTAAGTCTTTTCTTCTCCAAGTCTTCTGGGTAATCATGAGTATTTTGGAGGGTGAACTAAGACCACTCTGTAGTATGCAGAATGATGTGGAAGAAACTGTATCTCCTCCAACATAGAAACCAGTAAACCGTAGGCAGGCAGGAAAGAAAATAGGAAAGACACCTGAGTGATAACAGCTTTAAACCAGCTTCCAGGTGAACTGCATTCTGACCGGGCTCCACTACAGTTTGCACATGTAATATTGGAGAAACTCAATTTCATCAAATTTTCCAGATTTGAGAGACAACCTTTTCCAGCCTTAATGATTCCATGATTCTAGGATTCTATGACAAAAGCCCTGTGTAGCCTGCCACACCCAGCCCTGGTGCAGCTGGGCAGGTGGCAGAGGCAGCACAGTGGCATCAGTAAGGTCAGCACTGCCAGGCTTCTGCTGGCCCAGGACACGGCACTATGCTGAGCGGTCATCACTGGGTCCTCTACAAGGGTGAAGGAAAGGCTTGACAAACAGAGGCTGCTATTTATGAGTCCAGCATTAGTTTGTCTTTGTGCCTAACTTCTCAATGGTAAGAGAAATGCTGTCTCTTCCCATGTTTACTCTCCTGTTTTAATGTAGACTTTGAACTATGACAGAATTTAACAACTCTGACAGGGGTGTTTGCCTTTTCTGTCTGACTCTTCTTTTAATGAAAACTCTTGTCCAGGCTTCCTGCACTTACTTGCTGAATAAACAGATCTTCAGACTACATCCATCAACTTACCTCAACTGACATTGCTTTGAAAGGGCACAGAGCTATGCAGGTTTACATACAAGCTGATGAAAGTACCCATCGGGTCTTTCTTTAAAGCTTTAAATGCAGCTATAACTAGATATCTCAGTACAAAGTTGTTTTCTACCAAAAAAAAATGAGAAAAACTGCAAAGTGTTAGTTATTGGTTAGTCATGGGGATACAGAATTTGGGAGACAGAAGTCCATGTGATACAGCAGGACTCAAAAGAGAGATAAGCTTCAAATAACTGGGTGGGAGAGAAAACAGACTAGTTTGCTCTAGCTTTTTTTCTGCTTATAAGCATAATTGACCTTCAATTTGAGAAAAGGAAGGTAAACATGTCAGAGTTACCCAGAGGTCTGTGCCATCATTTATAGCTCAATATCACATTAATGGTTTAGCGTTTGACACAGATGGCAGGGAAAGACATTTCAAGCAACGAGTAGGAAAAGGCAAGAATGACTCTTAAATAAATAATTAAGTTTATAATAATTAAAGTAGATTAACTGGTTAACATTGACAAGCTCTATTCCATGCAGTCTAAAGATGGTAAAACATTTGGAAAAGTTGTGAAAAACACAACAAAAAATCGTTGTAGCTTTAAGAAGCTAAAACTGTTGTATATTCAGAAGGAGAACATGTGTGACTGGCTTCTGTATGATGGATTCCTGCTATACCAGCACTGTAAATGGACAGCCTCTGATTAAATCTGCACACTGTATAACATTATTCATTAGATTTGTACCAATGACAAATCTTTTATCTCATTCTCAGTTTCATTGACAGTGAATTTTTCTCCGCCTTTTCCATCCTGATGTCAGGAATCTGGGTCAAAGGCCTTGATCTCTCCATGGGAATGTGGTACAGTAACACAACAAGGCTTTAACCCTTTGACTCCATAGTTCAGAAAAAAGTCTTTGTAAGCTGCATGTGTTTTCATGGAGATTTACTGGGAGGAATCTGCTGCTGTTAACCACACTGGGGGGGAAAAAAGCACAAAGAAACATGATAATTTGTTTCTCTTGGTTATAGGTGATGAATAACAGTAGTTTGTTTTGTTTTGTTTTTCTTTTTCCTCACAAACTGTACTAGGGGGAAACTGTAGGAAATCTTCCTGATGGTTTGAACACCAGAAATCTCCAGTCACCAGAAGCCGGAAATCATGAAACGCACAGGCAGATGAAGTCACAGGGAGAAAATGATAATCTTCAAACCAAATTATCCTACAGTAAGGGTGAGACAAACAACCAGCCAAAGACTAACCAGCAAAACCTCAGGCTGAACCAAACATCTCAGTCTGACCTGGAAAAGCTGAGGCTGGATATGGAGCTTATGATGTTGAAATGCCAGTATGATGAGAAGCAAAGGAAACAGCAACACGAAGAGAAAATATGTTTTCTCCGGCTGCAATCATCACCAGCACATGTAAGCCTATTCAAAAAGCAGGGAGGAAGAGCAGGGAGTTCCAGATATGTGCTCAGTACCCAGCAGCTCCAAATGTAATCCTGAAGCATCTTCATGTCTCAATAAACGTTCATTCAGTGCATTCAGCTGGACATCCTTCCCCCTCCAGCCCAGCAGAGCTGGAGGAAGCCTCTTTTCACCACCTCGCAATCTACAGCTCCAAGATTTGCCTAAAGGACGCAGGTCTATTCTGCCTTCCTTGCCCAAAATTCTTCCCAGATGCCTGCTGGCTCATTAGCATCCTCCAACAGGCAGCTTCACTACACAAAATTCTTCCTTTTCTGTGTTTCCCTTTCCAGCTACTTACCATGTGACACTTTGAAAATACTGCCATACCCTCTGCCAGGAGGAGAGGCCCACAGCTCACTCACTCCTACCGTCTCTCTGGATTGTTTACATACAGCCAGCCATCTTTCTGAATACTTTGTTATATCTTAGTTATAACTGCATCCCTGGAGTATATAGCTCCAAATTTATTTCCCTGCAGGGCAACATCAGCAGAGCAGAGCTAAGGTTGGAATCTGTATTACAGAGGCCACATTTATTTTTTTTCTGAGGTGAGGGAATACTCGCTTAGCCACATCAAAGATACCCTGTTACCAGACAAACTCAGAAGAAACTGAAGAATAGATTAGAGGACCAAATCCTGGACAAGGGAAAACAAGCAGTTGTGACGGTTAATAGACACAAGGACAGCTCATAGGAAAAGAATAATGAGACATGGAGCGTGATATAAAAGCAACAGGCCAGATGGCAGTACAGCTGTAGGAAAACTCAGCTAGCTCTGAAATGAGTCTCCAGTTATTCAGACAGCAGGCTGTGGATCCAATCCACTGACTGCAAAAACAATAAGCTCTGGTTGTCTCAGGAAAGTGGCAGTTTGTTAACAATTACACAATTGAAAACTGAATGGAGCAGATGATGTTAAGAAATCTATTATGACAAGCCTGATTATGACACACCTGATGGAGAGCCATACATAAATATCCACTGTCGCTCATTCTTCCAATAGCATAGATTTAGCAGATATGTTAGAAAGTGGAGTTGTAACTTAAGCGCTAAGTAACAACAGCTAATAACTTTTTTCTGTACAGGATTCTCCACTTGAGATCTGTTCCAGGAATTCTTTTGAGGTCACGCAATACCTTCTTGGATTACTCAGTATGAAAATAGGAAAATGAATCCATAAAGTACTCTTCTGAAAAAAAGTTTAAAGATTTAGCAGTACAGAATCTCTCTGATATCACATATTTCATAAATGCTTGTAATTTGCCAGTGACAAAGGTTACAAGGAAAAACCTAATCCTAGCCTAATTCAGCTCTCATTTGGTACAGAATAGCTCTTCAGGGATACCAGTGCTCACATGTCAGATTTTAAAACAGCTACTAGCTGCCGAACATACAACATGATAGTGTTCTTAGAATAGTTAGCCAGAGCAGTATTTCAGTTTTGTAGCAGGATGCTGAATAGAAGGTCCAGAAGGTGCATTAAAAAGAGCACGGACAACAGGTCAAAGGAGGATATCCTCCCTCTCCACTCTGCCCTGGTGAGGCCACATTTAGAATACTGTGTCCAGTTCTGGGCTCCTCAGTTCAAAAAAGACAGGGACCTCCTGGAAGTAGTCCAGCAGAGGGCCACAAAGATGATAAAGGGCCTGAAGCATCTCCCATACAGAGAAAGACTGAGTAAACTGGGTCTGTTCAGCCTGGGAAAAAGAAGACTGAAGGGGGATCTGATTAATGCTTATACGTATCTAAAGGGAGGTGGGAGGGAAATGGATGAGACCAGGCTCTTCTCGGTGGTGCGTAGCGATAGGACAAGAAGCAATGGCCTAAAACTTGAGCATAGTAAGTTCCATTCAAATATGCGGAAGAACTTCTTTATGGTAAGGGTGACAGAGCACTGGAACAGGTTGCCCAGAGAGGTTGTGGAGTCTCCATCTATGGGGATATCAGGACCTGTCTGGATGCCTGCCTATGTGACCTATTGCAGGGTACCTGCTTTAGCAGGAGGGTTGGACTTGATGATCTCTTGAGGTCCCTTCCAACCCCTGTGATTCTGTGAAGCCTATTCCAGGTGACTGGGCTATGAACAAGTTTCCAAAGACATCATAAAAAAAGTAGCAGCAATGACCTCAAGAGATTTTACATGTGAGTTCTTGGAAACTGTATATTATTTAACTTACCATCCCAAATTTAAAGAAATATTCTGCAGCTGACATAGAAATACTCAGAATATTGCTGTTCCCATCCATGCTAGCAGAACAGAAAAATAGCTTCAAGTACAAGAAGGGCAGAATGCGGTGCTAGAATATTCAGCTAATTAGCGAAAATTTAGTGTATACCATCAAACACTAGCTGAATGGTTTCCCTAACTGAGCAGTGCCATTAGTTGGCAATTCACTGGCACTCTCCCATACACTTCTACTGGTTTTCAGTGTATCATAGCAACTGTTGGTACCAAATGCTTGTCCTTACCACATTCTTGGTTGTAATTCAGATCGGAGGTCAACAGTGCACCACTGTATGAGCAGTGCTAGGGTAGGCAGAAAGAGTATATTAGATTTCTCTACCTCCCTGATATATAATCTATTTTTACTCCATTTTTCCTACAATCTGTTGAAAGATTACAGGACATCCATGTGCCCCAAGACCAGACTGCTTTGATTTTGTACTGTTTCATCTTCACGTGCCTTATCAACATAGCAAAAGAGCTGCTGTTCTTTTTTGTCGAGAAGCATCAGCTGTTAGTTTTTGCACTAGCTATGTTACATTTAATTAAAAATCTCTGGAATTTTATGCTTGTTATTAGTTGTTCCTTCCCAGTATCAGCCTTCAGTGAAATTCCTGTCTGCAATTCACAGTGTTCACACATGAGAATGAAAAGGACCTTACAAGAGGGATCCACCATGTGATATGAGCCACTGTTTATTTCTGGTGTTTCACTTTTGGAGAACCCAACTCATCCTCCTGATGCTGTTATCTGTCCTGTAAACTATTTCATTGATAATAAAAAACTTCCTTTATCAAAAAATCTTTTAACTGAGTATGGCTAGAGAATAGATGAACCAAAGATGTATTACAACATTAGATGAACCTCTTTGAAGGTAAAAAAAAAAAACCTGTCTTCTCCAACACTGTGTGCAATGCCATCCTAAATATCCCAAGCAAGAGCATCTGACTTTCCATGAGATATTATTATAGAATATTACAGATATTGTCAGGAATATCAGACACTGTACATTTCCATCATCATGCTCTCACACCTCCTTTTCCAGCTATTACTCAAAGTAAACCATCACCAAGGAAAAAAGAGACTTTTAACAACTAGTGACATGAAGATGCATTATGCTTACTTCAGACAGTGCTGACCAGACTGATTCAGATTGAAGAGATTTCTGTCAAACTTGATTTTGGATGATTGCTAAGCAAGCAATGGCTAAGTAAAACAAGCTGAGAAAGAGAAATAAATACATCAAGGGAATGAGAAATAGAACAGGAAAGAAAACTAGGAAATATCTGCTTAAACGATGACTGGAATTCCCAGGTAAAGCCCTAACGCACGGCTGGGATCAACAGAACACAGCAAGAGGTTGCTCTGGGAGTCAAATCAGATCACTGACACTTCCTTATTTCTACACTGATTAAAGCCAACTGAAGAGTACAAATGGGATGATAGAGCACAGTTACCTGCAAGAGGTAAGGACAAGATTTAGGAAGTCAATTTTAGTCACATCTTTCTAGTTTGGTCTGCTTTAGACAAAAGCCCCAGCATGAGCCTAAAAAATGTTTAGAAAGTGCATATTAACACCTTTCCCCAGTCATACTATTAATTTTAAAAAATTCTCTGTAAGCCTGAGCTTGGCACCATTGTAAACCTAGTTAGATTACGCTATCTTCATCTTTGGCTCAAAATGAGCAAGCAAAAGAAGAAACATATATCAAAACCTCATTCCACACTCTTTAACTCAATTTGGTAAATAAGACTAGCCATAAATCCTCAAAATGTTCTCAACTGCTTCTTTTTTACTATACTTTATTGCATGTGCAATCCTGGGTTATCAGTTAGACTGTAAATTAGGAGTGTATACTTGATTTAGAGTTTGATGCAGATAAAATGGATTTTATATCTGCATTACTGGCTGGATGCTTTTGCTTTGCAGCTAAGTTGGCATTTGTCACTTCAGGAAGAAGCAAGAAAGTTCTTGCCATGCTGCAGTTCCAGTCAACTAATTTTCTACTGCAAGGCAAAAGCAAGATAACCACTGCTGAAGCTTATCATCCCTTTGCACCTTCAGCTGCCTCTGTCACACCCCTTCTGGGAGTTTTTGTGGCTTCTAACGTCTCTACAATCTGTTTCCACCTTCCCTGTGACCTTCTGGTTCATTCAGCTGTTGTCTACTGAAGTCTCTCTCCTGGGGATAGATGAGTGAGAATAAATATATTACAATCCACAGATCCCTTAAAATCCTAAAAGAAAGAAGAACGTTAGGCATGGTTTCCTTGACAATTCCTTTCCTCCTTTTTTTTTGGAGGAAAAACAAAAACCAACAACCCTATATCTACAGATAGTAGATTCCTAATTATGTTGGAGATCTGGGTCCTGAGGGGATTCTTTTTTTTTTTTTTTAGCAGACACAAGAAGTAACTCTAGCTGATCGAGAAGACCACAGATGGCAGAAAGATGCTGCCAGCTGTTGGTACAGACTACAGCCTTAGCTCCATCTTAATCCTTTTTCATGAATCACAGAATTGTTTGAGTTGGAAGGGACCCTTAAAGGTTGTCTAGTCCAACTTCCTTGCACTGAACAGGGACACCTACAGCTACATCAGGTTGCTCAGAGCCCTGTCCAGCCTGACCTTCAATGTCTCCAGGGATGAGACATCCACCACCTCTCTGGGCAGCCTGTTCCAGCGCCTCACCACCCTTACTGTAAAAAACTTCTTCCTTATATCTAATCTAAATCACTCCTCTTTTAGTTTGAAACCATTTCCCCTTCTCCTATCACAACAGACCCGGCCAAAGAGTCTGTCCCCTTCTTTCTTACAGCCCCCCTTCTGATACTGAAAGGCCGCTCTCAGGTCTCCCCTAGAGCCTTCTCGTCTCCAGGCTGAAAAGCCCCAGCTCTCTCAGCCTGTCCTTGTAGGGGAGGTGCCCCATTCTTCTCATGGAACATGAGGGTTCTTCTCCCATCACATTATGGAAAAAAAAAAAAGTATTCTTACACAGTGATTAATGTTACCTCATCAAAAGTTTCATAGAAGCATATGCTTTTCAGTGTAGATGATAATGCAGTTATCATACTATACAACTATAAACACCAATATCAATTTTTTCAGTCCAATCCTATGACTTCTCTGTAAATTGAAGCTGATACACAACCTATGCTGGAATAAAGGACATTGCACTGAGCAGCACGTAGAAGCAAGGATTCTTACTTTCATGACTACAAACATTTGAAGACACAGTAAAGACATTGAAAAAATCCTATACATTTTGCCATAATAGAAAGACAGATTTGTTTTTTTGTAAGATCTGCTTGTTAACAAACAAATGCCTTAGCTCCTGTATGGTGAGGAACCATACAGAGAAGCACAGAGCCTGCTGCACTTCTCTTTGCAGGGTACATGATTTAGGGGATCCAGACAGACTTAAACACAGATTTTTATAACCACCCTGAAAACTGAGAGATATTAACTGATTGAAAGTGAAACTCAGAACACATTGATATTACTGCTACTGTGGAAGAAAAAGAAAAAAGAAGAAAGAAAGAAAGAAACCACAGGAACTAATCGATTTAGTCTCTCCAAACAGGTCTTCCCAGAGACTCTTTGTTATCATAACCCTGAAGTTCTGCTGAACTGTGCCAGTTACAGGATTGTCTCCCAAACACAGATCACTGTACAGCCATTTAGAGCTCAGAGACACCTAGCTGCCAATATCCATTTATTCAAGGCCAAACTTAGATGCTGCAATAAAGAGCAGAAGCAGGATGAGGGTTAGACATGGGTCATTCTGCACTTTCTTATAGTCAAATCTGGATAGCAGGAAGGATCCTGTCTGGTCTCTGGCATGACTCAGAGCACTTTTCTAGCCGCTCAACAGTACAGCCCACTTCACTGAGCCAGTGGCCTTTGCAGCACTGTCTCCTGTCCTGCTCCCTGACTCTGAGATCACATCTGCTGTAGCTGCAGAGTGATGGTAGCTGAAACAGACCTGAATGTCAGGTTCTATACTTTGCATTAAGGATTATCTTCAGGACAGGAAACCAGCTTGCTGCTTCTTCGTTGTTAATTTACTTTTCTGGACACTGACATGAGATAGATGGCAGCTGCTGGCACACCCAGTGGAAGTACGGGTAGTAAGAGGAGCAGTGGATGAAAGCTACTACAATAAGGGAGAGAAGAAACTAGAAGAAGTAGCAGTGCCACGAGGACAGGAAAGAATGAGCCAGCGCAGGGACTGCCGCGGGCAAAGCCAGGGCACACCACACGTGCCCAGAAAGCGGAGGGGAAGGCTGCAGGCAGGCAGAAGGAAGCGGGGCAGCCGGGGAGCCCCGCGGCCCGACTCAGTCACGCAGCTGGGGGCGCCGGAGACGCAGCCGGACGCCCCGAGACGGCCCTGCCGACGTGACCCGCGGGGCGGCGCGGCGCCGCGGGCAGCCCCACTACGTGCAGCCGTGACCGCCGCTTCCTGGGGCCGCCGCCCCGCCCCCCGGCCTACGTGAGCGCCGGCAGCCGCCCGGCCTCGGTCGCTCCGTGTTTGAGGGATTTGGGGCCGGGCCTGGGGGTGAGCGGGGAACGGCCGAGCCCTCCGTGATGTACAGCCGGCATCCGTGAGGAGCCAGGCGTAACGCAGGAGGAAAGGGAAGCCTGCTGAGACTGATAATGGAAACGGGATGGATCCGAATGCACTCGTTTAGGGATGAGTAAGCGTGGTTTGCACTCTCAGCTGGGGCATCGTCAGTCTGGAAGAGACTGAGAAGGAAAGATCCAAGCTATTCACTGCAGAGAGCTATGGAAGCCACGGGAGTATCCCATTCATGAGACCACAGCTGAGGTTCTGGTTTAATCCTGCGATTTCTGGTCCCTCACATGCAGGTGAACTGCGAATAGCACTACCGCAGAGAAGACTGACAAGGGAGATAAGGAGAATGGGCAACCTGTAATGAGAAAGAACAGAGGAAAACCTGGCTAACTCGGCTTTGCAAAACAAAGACCTGGAGCAGATAGGATCGCTTTGCAGAAACACCTTGGGTGGCTTACGTCTGAGACAGGACAAGAGCTGTGTACACTAAAAACGAAGTGTTGCACAAAAACAGTGAAGGTGTAAATAGGTCACAAATATGTTTTGGCTGAAAATTTGGAGATTTTTTTTTTCTTTCCTATAGAGAGTGAGAGCCTGCAGTAGTCTTTCTGTGGAAATAGGATGAGAAACAATCCTGATTACCTAACTAGCTACAGGTTTGTCATTTTGTGACAGAAATTATATGTATATGTGCAGTAGCAGTGGAACTGGACTGAAGCAGGATGTCCTTCCAGTCCTGCTTCTTAAGTGGGCCAGTAGTGTCTAGATACCATGCTGATTAAGCATGCAAGTGCATAAATTGTAACATTTCTAATGTGCTTGTCCAGTGATCTCCAACGGCTGTGCAAACGTGATGCCAGACACACATCTATCACTCAGGCAAAAATATGGGCAAGTACTATTAGCTCCACGTAGGCCTGGGGACGCTGAAGTGCAGAGAAGCTGTTTATCTGGCATAGCTCCATGCCAAGGGTTTTATTTTCAGTGATGGCAAAGCTCCAAGCTCCATTGGGGTGAACTATCGGCAAACTGAAGCTCTGGAGTGCAAATGACCATGTGGACAGCTTTCCTAGAGCAGAAAGCAAGAGCTCTGGTACCTGCTTCTTACTCCACTGCTTAAGGCTGGAGGTCCCCGACAGAGGTTTTGGGGAGTGTTCTATGCTGCATTGTAATATAGGTTTTCTATATACCCTGGGGATAATAGAAAATGATCAGAAGCGGCTATGCCAATTAGAGCAGCCTTAAAACAGCTCTATATTTCGCCTGAGGACATCAAAGCAGTGGAAGAGTTCTCCCCAAGTGAAAGAATAGTGTGACTGAAAAATAGGCCATATGAATAAGTGGCAGAAGAGAAAGAAACCATAGTAACCCTAAATTCTCTTCTAACTATGGTGAATGCAAGTCTTCATTTACATTCAGCCACCAGCAAAAAGAAAGGAAAATGTTGTTTTCCATCAGCCCTCACACAGTGGCCTGTATTTCCCAGTTATTTGTCCATGCCCTCAGCACAAGCCTGTAAACAGAGGCAGTCTAATGACAAAGCAGATGCTTCTCTGCTAAACTTTTCCCAGAAAAAAAAAAATGTATCAAGAGTATAGTGTTAGTCTACCTGTGTGGTCACATACCTCATAACAAACATCAGTTTTCAGAATCATAGAATCTTCAAGGTTGGAAAAGACCTCCAAGATCATCCAGTCCAACCATCCACCTACCACCAATATTTCCCCCCTAAGCCATGTCCCTTAGTGCAACGTGTAAACGTTTCTTGAGCACAATGCTCATCTGCAGTGTGGAAAAAATGAAGTCTGTCCCTGTTCTCAGACCTTCCTTTATGTTCCACACCCCAACCTTATAGCCTCTAGCAAAGCTAAGACATACATGAATTTTCTTACCTAGAAACCATCACTCTCCCATTTTATCTGAGTTCAGTATCTGAGTATGCAGTAAATAATGCATCTACTCATAATGTAGTCTCTGTTGTCTTCACTTTTCCTCTGCAGATTTTTTTTCCATTCCTTACATACACAGCTTCTTTCCTTAAGTATTAGAAGAGTCCTTAAGTATTAGAAGAGCGAATCAGAGCCCCAGCACCTTAACTTTCTTGCACTTGCAAAAATGGCAGCACTCTGCTTAGTGGTGAGCTGAACCATACCTTTTCTATGATGCTGAGTAAATCTTGTGGCTTTGCCCCAATTCTTTCATTGATTTGTACAGGGTTTGTACAAGTGAGTACCTTTGCATCAGTTTTCCCTACTTCAGAAATAGTTTAGTTTTGGGTCATGATGTTTTAGTGCCTTGAGTCACAGGAGGCCATCAATCTGTGGGAGAGAAAAGAACTCCCAAGGGTTGCCACCTGTTTACCTGCAGTGTTCTTACAGGTGAGTTTCATCTCATAATTTTTGATACTATTTGTGTATGTTTCTGTGAACAAATCTCCACATTTCAGTCCTTTCCCTGAGAAATGAAAGTAACATGGTTCCCACTGCAAATACCGGCGTTTTTTCTTTGCTATTTTTCCTTTGTATGAGGCATTCTTAATGTTGACAAAGGACATGTGACAGACAAAAACAACGAGGTGGACTCAGTACTGTTGATGTTTAGCCACTTACACTATTACCAGCAACCACCAAGTGAAATGATTGCATAAACCTCTTCCTGGGACCTTTGTAAATGAGATGTCAAATGCACAGCAATGGAGCATCCTGTACGTTGTACTTTTTCACGTATTATAGGCACATTGGCATTTAAGGACTTCATGATACTTGTGAGTCCCTTTCAACTCAAAATATTCTATGATTCTATGATAAGCACATACATTAGGCCGATTTGGGCATTTTGGCACATAATTTTCCCATATTTCTAGACAGTAATCATTTATGACTGTACCAAATAATTCTGTAAGCTCATGTGGGGTCAAAGCTTGTCTTAATTACCTAAAAATGTCAGGTGCAAAAATCTATTTATTTGGAATTTATGAATGCTGGATAAGGTTATAAAATGGCTGCATTATGGAAAGGTTGCAGAGAATCTGCAATTTGCTACCACAGCTGGTCACATAACTTCCTGAAAACTGAAAAAAAATCTAAATGAGTCATAGACATTAACAGTCTTCCTTTTAAAGAGGACTGTCATAGAAGATATGTATGGCTGCCATTGCACCCAGTGGTCTGTAAGAGCTGGGGTGAGTCGTGGAAAAATCCCAGTGAAAGAGAAGGAACAAAGAGCAGGAAGTGGCTTTTGAAAACACGGATGTTAAGTGTTCTGGAGATTCAAAGAAGCCTACTTTGACTGAGGGAAGTCTTTTGCTATTGTAGAGAGCTGTAATAGAAATGCTAAGACTGGTATGAATAGGAATTGTCTGGCTGTGGAAGTACCAGAAGGGGCACAAGGTAGGAATGGGACTATAGGAATGGCAAGTGTTGTTGGTATTTAGATTAGCAAGTTGCACATGTATGTGCAACTTCTCAGGACAGCTATGTTGAGTGAACAAAGGGCAGTAAATCCTGATTACTCACAGAGGTGGGACAGGCTGAAGAGACTGGTCAGTGTCAGCAACAAAAGAGGACTAAGAGGCAAAACCCAGCACATGATTACCACTCTGTAAAGAGCACGGACATGAGGAGGACTCAGCAGCTGAGGTCCTCTGCATCATTTCAAGGAATGTCCACATATTGGACAGACTACTACAATGTTTGCACACATTGGGCAGTGTCTGACTGCTCAGCAGGCTGCTTGGACATGCACGTCCTGGTGCTTGTATGGGCTGACAGTGTGGAAGTGTGAATGAATGGCATCTGTTTTATTCCACATTTTGATTTTACAATAAAATCACCTTTCTCTCCTATAGGCTCTGGCATTGAGATGCCACACTGTTAATGTAGGGTTGCAAAATCTCCTACGCTGAGTATTTCTGAAAACTGGGACATGGCTTTATGGTTTTAAGTGAGCTCTAGAATTAAATTTTGTGTATTCATTTGTTTGACTTCACAAGTTATTTAAATAATTTAAAAGAAAAAGTTCAAGCACTCAAACTAAATTTTATTTACATCTACTGCTTTAGAGGACTTAAGCAGTCTTCGTCGGTGATGTCAAGTACTGTAACTATCCAGTCAGGTAGTAAGAATGAAACCAAACTGAGTTGTTACACCTGTGTGATTTTATGAAAATTGAAAATGATCTGTGGCCACCAAAATCCTGCAGAATAGTTTGCTGAGATAATAGAGACTTGTTAAATACAAAAGAAAATTAAGATGTGCTCTATGCATCATTGTGGTTGGAAGTAATGAGAGAGACTCTCTTACAGATCATCAGTGCGGGTTTGTCTATTGTGGACACTGGAGTGGGCAATATGCCCATCAAGTGAAAATTTGATTATTTTTTAGTACTGCATAGGATATCCATACATTAGCAGAAATAAAAGTGCCTGACGTCACTATTGGTTAGAGGATTAGTCATATATATGTGTGTGTATATACAGACATATATATACCTACGCACATATATATACACCTTCTCTTTTTAATCCATCATAAAATACTCTTGTTTATTATACTATAGTCTTTGGCATTAAAATGGGTTTTAAAAAGAGTTCTGATATATGTATCATCTCAGACTCTCCTTACACCCTCCCAACTCTGCTGGATGTCAGGTTTAATTGTGTATAGATAAGTAATCTGCACCAAAGTTTCAAAATCATCCACCTGACATTGGTATCACCGATGTTCTGATACCCCTTTGTGACTTTTGATCCAAAATAACAAATTCAAATTCATCTTAGCCTAATCAGAGCTTTGTTATTGGCAGCAAGCTCATTTTTATGCTGCAGGAGAGCTTGGTCACATTAATCAATCGCATGCTTTCATATCAGAGAGTGTATGTGTAAGAGAGCAAACGTGTCAGGATGAAAATCAGAAAATCTAAACTTAGCTGTCACCTTTAATTATTTTGCTGAGACTTGTTTGTAAGATGCCGCTGTTAATGGCAGTGGTACTTGGGTGGCAAGATACAGACCTTCTTCCCAGAATAAATATTTACTCTTCCAGGCAACTACAAAAATCTGGGGGCTAATCTTTGCTTCAGTTGCTGCTGCCCAGCATCGCTGCTCTTACGCAGACCAAAATGACTCAGCACCTCCATTTGCTTATGAACAGCAAACTCAAACATTGTGGGAAGTCCAGAGGTGATATTTTTTCTGCAGTTGCATTAAAGCAGCAAACAATGGTGAAGATGCTGCAGCATAAGAAAACTAGCAGATAGGGCTCTGAGGTTCCATCCCTTGAAATGCCACAGGCATCTTCTATAAACCTTCATCAAATAATTTAAATTGTGCCCAAATATGTTAATTTATAACAAAGATCTTGATTCAAAGCTCATTTATCTTTAGAACAGTAAAATGTCCATATGTTTTGGATTCACTGAAAGTGTTTAAATAAAAGATAATGTCACTTTAAACTATATATTGTTCGTGTGTTTGTGAGATGCTTAGATGTCCTAAAGCGTTTGAGCTGTTGTATGCAAGATTTAAAATGATATGTTCTTTCAGCACTTTTTTTTCCCCACTTTTTTAGCATAACTTTCTGTGTTTCAGGAAACTTGTTCTCTATCTCCATTTCAAAAAGAAACTTGCATTAGGAAGTATATATATACACATATATAAAAGAAAATACTAAATAATTAGCATATATCAACCAGCTCATCTAGAAACACTGTAGATCTCACTTGGGTAATTCCTGTCTTGAAATCTATTCTGGCAACATCAAGCAGCTTTACAGTACAGAGAAGTTATCTGCTGAGAGTACTGGCTGTACCAAGGGCCCCTTCAGGCAGTGAAGAACTGGTGTAGTAAATCCACATTGGCCTTTCTTTCTGCTTCAGCACACAGGGAAGATCAGGAACACAGCTGGTATACAGTAAGCCCTGGATAATCTGTGATTCACAGGACCATGAGAAGCAGAACAAAAACTACACTAGCCCCTGGGATGCTCTGGCTCACAGTAAAGAATTGTTGCAGCCCCAGAGTATGCATCCAAAGGTGACTTCAGATATTTTTGTTTCCAGTCATGTAATCATTCCCCTGATGCATGAAAGAGCAGGAACTGAGTAACTGAGCATCATATCCGTTATATCCTTCTTCAGCACTAGGCTATGAAAGTCCCATTTATTTCTTTATTTTCATTGTGTTATTTGGTATCCTGTTGCATATGACAGCCACTAGTCATGATTACTCAATTACATAATAACACTTTATTTTCAAGCTTTGAGCTCTCATACTGATGAAAGCCCCAGAACAAGACTGGAAGCCCAGAAACCAGATGGCAATTTGAAGATCTTTAAGGCTTGTAGCTGCTTAAAAAGAAAATCTTTATGAGTTTTAAGCCAATCATTTTGAAATCTGAGTCATAATTTTTGAATATTTGAACTAAGCAAGAGAAACTATTGTTTTTGTAGAACAATTTTAGTGCATACACTGTTCTTGGGGAAGTATCCTGCATAAGGGAGAAGAAAAAGAAAGAAACAGTGCAGTGCCAGCTGCCCTTTTTTTTTAACTGCATTTTGTGGAACGTGCTATAACAATAGCAGTTATCTCTGCAGAAGTTGCTACAGTCTCAGAGAGATACTAAGTCTCAACCACTATCTTTGTATGAGTCAATTCTTTTCTTTCATTTTAATGTATATTCTTTACAATTCATTTTTTGCTTTGCTCCCTCCTTCTGTCCTACTACCACTGAAGTACTGCATAGCCTCAGGACCGCACCAGAGAGGAGATCACTTCCATATGAAATAAGGTGGTTCAGTGAATCTTGAGTCATAGCTGAGCAAAAATATTCCATTTCCTTTCTGTGGGTACGCTCGCAAACTGCATTCTGAGCACATAACTTCCAAAATTTCTGTTCTTTACCTCAACTTGCTTCAAACTTCAGGGACATCTCACTATCACAGAAGTGCTCAGTGGGATGTGCTTTTTAACAAAGAAACTGGGGAAACTGTAAATGCTGCCAAACTGATTGTTGCTACCAAAGGCACACGTTGTGGTTAAAGCCATTGTTTTCTTGCTAGCTCTGTGTTATACTTTGGAGTACAGGTTTCATTCTTTTCTTAGTAATAACTGATGAGAAGGGCTTAAACAGTGACAATGCTGGATTAGAGGATTAGTTAGTTTGGGAGAATTTCAGCAGATGCTAAGGAGCCAGATGGTCAAATATCGCAGCGAAAAGAGAATAAAGCCTGGAAGAATCAGTGCGCCATCTGCTTTCAAAATTTTCTGTGACCACCTAAAAACACTATAACACAAAGCTTGCTTGCACGTGGAATATTGGGTGTTGATAATTTTTTTTTCTAGGCAACTGGATCGGATAAAAACTTAAGGATAAGTAGAAGCAAATCTCATGAGTATACAGTCAAAAATTTCTGAGGGCAAGAAGTATGATCCTAGATATGCACTGGACACGCCATCAGCTAATATCCCAAGAAATAGAGACTCCTGGACACAGTAACAGACTGTCTTTGATTTTCATGTATTTATCACTGGCACTCCCTTTTCAGATTTAGTAATTTTTCAAATGTAGCAGTTACCTGCTACAATTTGCAAGGACAGAAATTCAGCAACCTACTTTGTTGCCCCCATTGCTGCTGGAATTAGATGAGGACCGATGTTTTCTAGTTAAAAAGTATTTATGTTCTGATGAAAATAGTATTCCTCTCAATGTGCTGGTTTGAATCTTTTAAAGGTTTCCAGTATTCCAAAAGCAAAAATCCTTGCATTGCAAATGGAACAAACAAAAGTTTCCAAAGGAACCTTTGGAATAAAAATTACATTTTTCGTTTTCAAGAAAGTATTTCCACCTTGATATAAAAATAATTTCAACAGCTTTTGAAATTCCAGGATCAGCCGCTTCCTCTCATGATAAAGCATGGAGTGGCAAATTTGTGGAACACCATATCCCACACAATTAACATGACTTTTCCAAAAAAAATACAGGGCTGAAGCCTGGTGTGAAGCCTGAAAAGAGAGTTTATAACTATGAGGACTGCTCATCTGAGGGACTCTGAACTTGGAAAAGAATATTTACATAATCCTATTGGTACCACTTTGCTTTTTTGTGGAACCCTAGTCCTTGACCTATGGTCATCACTTCAGCAACCTCTCCACTGTTTTTTTTTCCTCACTGTTTGGCTGCAATGAAGTTCGTCTACAAGGCTTATAAAGCATGGAGTTCATGTAACTGCTAGCATCAGTTTTGGGTGCCGGGCTTTGGGAGCAGTGTGCAGCTTCAAGTCACAGTATAGTAACTCTGTCTTAGTCTAGTATTCACCCTGTAGTGAATGGCCTATATAGCATAGAAGGCAAATACTGGTTTGATCATTTAAATGCAGCCAGAGTAGCATCTTGTGTAGTGCCTCTACACTTTGAGGAGCACAAGAAGGCACACATTAGTGGTATATTTACATGATGCACAGTACATGTCAGAAGAGACACTGATGCTATTCCAACTACATGAGTATCGTTCTGATGCATTATCGTCAAACATATATTTATATACTGGAACCATATATGTTCATTTACTGACATTTCTCTTTGATTGTAATTGATGATTTTATTAGAATCAGGACCTAGGAATCTGTATGTTTCCCTGTAAATGTAAAATCTGCTTATACACATGAGAAGCCATCTGCCTTTTGTGAAATTAAGTGCAAACTCCAATTTGTAATTTGCATTGTTGGTGTTATACAAGTTGCTAACACAGCCTTGATGTGTTGCTTTGTGATATTCATTCATGTTCTTTCATTTCAGAATGGAGAATGGTGCAAACACAGCTTCAAAAGTAAATAACGTGAGTAAAACTGCCTAGGTTTTTGGAGAAACCTGCTGCAGTATTAGGGAAACACTGAGAGTATAACTTTTCTGTTCTTTGCTGTGCACATACACACTCTGGCTTTAAGAATATATTGGTAACTCAGATATTCAGGTATTTGAAGCAGTGGGATATATGTCGGTTTAAAATCAGATAACCAGGGATAAGTATTAAGACTTATTTTAGTGTAGAAGTCATGTAGGATTAAAGGAAATGCTTGCTTTTCTTGTATAGAGAGGGTAAAAATAACACCTGGAAAGCTGGAATTTATGCATTATTTAAGCCCAGTTTTGATGCTGCTATGTAGAGCCTTGCAGTGGCTGTCTGCGTAAAGGTGACTTTAACCTAGAAGGAGTACCTCAAGACATTTAATCTTGCTGCTATTAAGATATGCAAGAGAATTGAAAGTGATTCTAAGCACAGATTTATAGCACCAGCAAGAACCTGATTAAATTCTCCAAGAATTCTCCAAGGTTTCTAGAGAAAATCTTCAATCGAAATATTTTATTTAAGTATTTCTAAACTCCAGTACTGTGGTTTATAAAAGGTATTTGCATTATTTAAATGTCTTCCACAGGGCTATTAATAAATCTTTCTTCTAGTCTAACCCTTATAATCAAGTTTTGTTTATTATTAAACCTTTACATTGGGATTATACTTCAGTGCTGATTTTATATCCAAAATCACTATCTTTCTACAGTCCTCCCAAACATGACCCAGACTGCAGGAGACTGGCATGCTGGAGTTTTTGCTGGAGCCTACACACCACCAGATGTACAGCAAACTCCACTGCACATACGCTGCTCCACAGTGTCTGCTTACACTGACAGTGCAGGTTAAACCCCCACTAAGGTCGAAATTGTCCATTGTTATTAGCAAATTGCCTCAAATTATTTAGATTCAACTACATTTGTTATGATACTTTAGTATAATTTCTTCCAAAGAACTAAATAAAGTGACAAAGGAATTCTTATTTAAAGCCCGTAGTTCTCCTTTGAAATGTAGTTAAACTGCAAGCAAGGCATCTGCTCTTGACAGAGGCTACAAACAACAGGGAATTCAGTACACCCAGTAGCTTGCTATCCTTCACTGTCAAAAACATGCAGCTATAGCCTGAACTCTAACAAGACTTCCAGACACCCATGAAAGGCTGCAGCCCTCCAGTTCAATTTTTTTGAGTCTTCTTCCCCACCTCATGAGGTTTACTGCCAGTCTATTGCCTACACAATGAAAGGTTCCTCTTTTATTTTTTTTTTTACCCCTTAGGCAAATTTTTATTCTGACCAGCAATCATGAGACTGAATAAAGACAAAGAATCTGAGAGCCCTGGATGGTCTATGATTCCTTGTACTGTGGGAGCAGAAAGAGTGCATTCATGGCTATGAATAGCAATGCCTGGTATTCAAGCTACCTTTTCAGATCGTACTGCCCTCTGCTTTTGCAGATCAAGAACATGCAGGGTCTGTAGGAAACCAAGAAGGAAAGAAGACTCTACACATGTTCCCAACATTTTGTATCAGCACAGAAGACAGTCATGGACTAACAGAGGAAAAAGAGCAAGATCAGAGCACTGCTGCAGGTCTGAGGGATAGTAAAATGCCACACCTGATGTCATGGTTTTATGATTTTCGGTTATTGGTATTCCACATCATAACATCATGTAGTGAATGTACCTGGTTCTCAGAAGAGAAGGACTACTACATTCCCCATGGCACTTTGCTCCTCTGTTACCATTTTCCAGCCAGAGGGAAAAGATAAAAGCTCACAGTATAAAAACTTGCAGATCATGAGACCTCGTCCCTTTTTCCGCCGTCTCTCGTCTTGGCAGCACCTCGCTCTCCAGCCGTCTTATCATCGGTAGTAGAGTAAGGCCTACCTTGATTTTGGGACATTCTCTCTCTCTGTATTGGATTTATCAGCTTAAATTGTAATTGTATTGTACTATAGTGTGTTGTTTTGCATTCCGATATTTTATTTAGTAAATTAGTTTGTTTCTCCTCAGATTGTTGCCGCTGTTCTTTGCTCTCAGGGCCATCTCCCTACCCTTTTCCCTTTTCCCCTTTTCCTGGGACGTGGGCCCATGGGTCCCCCGTCCCCTTTGTCACGGAATCGGGCCTAACGCCTGTAAACTGTTGACACCTGAATACTCATTAAGGAGTTTAAATGATTTAGCTAAAAATACAGCTTCACACTGATTAGTTCAACCAGTGCAGATATATGTGTATGTGCATACTCTGTGCTAGTGGAGGGGACCACAAGCATAAGCAAAGTTTAAATGGACATACAGTTGAATAGGTGCATCATCAACCTTCTAATGAAACTGATATATTTCTTCTGTGTGGTGAGATGGTTTTGAGACCACACTGCCTTGTCTGCATCCTCATTTATACCTATCTGAAAAAGGTACCCTATCAAATCAGCAGAGGGGATAGTTCTAATCAGACCAAAAATTACCAAGACGACTCTGCAAAATCAAGGTTAACCTGACTAATTCCTTAGTTCTTTCTCTGCTAGATCTATTTTTTAAAAAAGAATTTGGAAAATGGCAAGGACTATAGGTCAGTATGATTCATCTCAGCCTCTGAGTTGGGAGGTAACTGCATATTTGACACGTGCCTGTTTCTATCCAGGCTTCCTAGCTAAGCAAGTTCCTCTGTGTAAATAATCTCATCAAATGACACTGGGCCAAAAATTCATCCAGCCTGCACTCTGTATGCAAGGTGCCAGCAGTTCTAGGACATAGCATCTGTGGATCCCAGTGAAGTAGAAATTATGTCCAAGAATCTGCGTGACGACCACCATCTGACTAAGCACTGTGAAGGTCCTTGCTACTTCCTCACTGGAGCGACTCTGGGAGGCCAGGGTGCAATGGTGTCCTGTCTAGCAGATCACTTGAATCCTACCCAGCTTGGTAAGCTACAGTCCCCAAGACTTGTCAGCCTAATAGATACAGATCACTCAGGGAATGCAGTATTTCATGGATTCACCCCTTGAAACACGACAAGGATGGGGCTAGGAGGCATCCATATAAAGTGCAGGTTCAACACTTGCTCTAGGGTTCACTGTTATGAGAAGAATCAAGCTATGGAAAGCAGAAAGCAGGAGAGGAGTTGAATGTCTATTTCATTCCTTCTGACAGATCTCCTGTCAGACACACTGTGCCAGAAAGGCCAAATTCCTGTTCTTTCCTCGTTTAGGATTTCCCACCTGAGGCACAGGCTGCATAGAAGAGTATATACTCCACACATAATTAGCTGTGAATAAGGAGGGATCGTATTTATCTAAGCACTCTACTTCCTGAGTAGCCTAGAGATCCTTTCCCCGGCAGAGTGCAAGTTCCTGCCTCCTGTCTTCCTTTTTCCTCAGGAACAGGTGGTCCAGTGCACCAGTAGGTTTTGAAATAAACAGAGGCCACAGTGACGCTCATGGACACATAGCAAGAGCTAGGATCTGTCACTGTCCATTTGGTTGTCAACAATGTTCTGATACCTAAAGGAAACACTGTTCTCTGCTTTGTAAGAACAAACTTATTTGCTCTAGCTTTTTATATGAGGGATGACTGTAATGCTGTCAGCTTTGGTTATTCTGCAAGGCAGGAAATCTGCAGTCTATCACTGAAATTATAACAACTCCCATATTTGCTGTGTATATGTTATGTAAGAGTCACTATTTTGGGCTGCGCTAAATTTAAAAGAGAAATCTATCAGGGACTCCTTCCAGCAAGTTGGTCATTTAGGTATTCAGGAGGATCTCCTGCTTTGATTAGGCAGATTGTGAGTAGAAAAGCAAAGTTCAGCTGCTTAATTAAATTCCTTGTTGAAGACAAAAGAGAAAATTTTAAAGCCCAAGACAAATTGCCAGTGATACTGTCATCTAATCTACACCACAAATAAAACTTTATTTACAGTAACACATACCGTGAATGAGGGGGCATATCCTGAGGCCCTTCTATAATAAATTTTCCCTCCTAGTCTGGCTGGGGAGGGTCCAGTGTGTAAGTCATAAAAATATGGTTGGCCTATAGTCAAGGCATGTGGACTTATTAGAAACTTGTAAAAATGAGCTTTTGTCACTCCTGAAAGTCCATGGCTTAAGTGGGGCTCACATAGAGGTCTTCTATTTCTTTATCTCATAAAATAAGTCAACACAGCAGAATATGTGTTAGATTGTTTGATGCTTTCACCCTAGCAACTTTCTAACAAATAACAGTAATGATTTGATAACTACTTAATATACTAGTACTAATAGAAGTAAGACAAAATAAGCTGAACACCAAGAAGTAGATTTTCAAATGATTATAGGCATCAAAATATACAGCATATACCTGCTGATGCTTAGATATTTCAATGTTCATAACACTGTGAATACAGAGTGCTTCTCTGAAAACTTTTCATCCAATGATATGAGAAATCTGAGGCCTAAATAACAGTTTTTATATGGCTTTGGTGAGAAGACACCTAAAGTGAGATTCCCTAATGGAAGATGCATGACAAACTTAAAACTGACTCTTGCCACGTTGTTCTATATGTCATTCAGTTCCAGCTTTGGGAGGTATGTAAGCTTTCAAAAGGTGTATGGGCTTTCCCTGCAGTGTTTACCTGAGCTGCCCTGTGCCTGGTGCCTGTTGATGCTGCCCAGCAGCAGGGGAGGCCAGTTCAGAACTAGGGATGAGTCGGTTTTCTCCACCACTCTCAGAGTCACACCACCATCAACACCATTTTAGGAATGATGGAGAGGGTCAGCAGGCTCTTTTCCCAGTATTCACTTGCAGCTGAGTGTTCACAAGAAAACACATTATCACAAGCCAAGCTACAAGTAAAAAGAGGCACCTAAGGATTTTAATTCTTGATGAGACAAGGAAACTATATTATCAGTCATGTACAAGTAGATGGGGTTAGGTGTAGGCTCACATTAAACACGGCAAAAGCTTATTCAACACCACACTATTTTACCTGTTCAGCAACTGGTGTAAGGCAGCCCTGTGTTGCTGAGGTGGTTTCCACTGGGAATGTGTTTTCCAACGTGCTGAGAAGGAACTGGGGCTCAGGGTGAGACCTCAAAATGCCAATATTGAGGTGGTTACTATCCTCACAGCTGCAGCTCACCACACAGGCACGTCCCAAGGGCAGAGAGGCTTCACAGGGGATCTGAAGCAGTTGCCCCTTCACAATGCTTTCTCTTCTCTCCATAGCAGCAAGGGCAACGACCTCAGCAGCCGGCCCCCCTGCATGGCCCAGCGCAACGGCCCGCCTGCTGGCCCCAGCCCGCAGGCACCACAAGATGGCGCCGTGCCCGGGACACGGCTCCCGAGATGGCGGCCGCGCCAGGGGGGGATCGCGGGCAGAGGGACCGGGGATGCTCCCTGCGATATTGATGAGTGTGTTCGTTTTTAACACCGGTAGAGTTTCACTCTGCCATGGAAAGGCTTCCTAAGTGAAACTGCTGGCTGAAAGCATCTCATGAAAGCTTGGGGAAGGAGGCAGTGCCATGGCCATAGAGTGCAGGTTCTCAGGAAAGGCTTTTCTACATCTGAAACCAAAACATGATTGAAACCCTGTTTATCTAAAGCAGAGAAATCCCATCCTGCTCTGGTATGCTGTCAACATAAAGAAGACTAACTTGGATATTACTGATCCAAAGCATCACTGTGGCAATAGGTAGATTAGAATACCTGTGACACATCTGGATCCCGTGAGAAGGTAAGCAATAGAACGCAAAAGGAAAGATGGATTAGAGAAGAGTAATTGTATGGGAAAAGTCTTATTTTTTATCTATTTAATAGCACTGAAAACTGTTATGAAAAATTTCCAGTCTGTGTTCTAGGGATCATGGCAAATTGGAGGTATATCGGTGAGAAAACTAAAAAAAAAAAAAAAAAAAGGTACAAAAATCTCGACACTTTTAGAATGTTTTCTGTTAGGATCACTGAGCAAGTAATTGCTTTTGTCATTTCATGCACGGCATAAGCAGCCAGGAGGTCAGTGCAAGGCTGGGATTTTAATTTAGAACCTCTAACTCTCACCCAGCCTCAGCTTTGATCCCTGTGTAACAGTTCAATAGAAAATTATCCCCACAGGGCAGATCACATCTTTGGAAATTTCCAAAGTGGGATCCCCTTCATGCTGAAGTGGTGTTCATCTGTTGAGAGAGCATCATCTTGTTTCTTCTCAAAGAACCCATTTGGGACTTGCGTGATCCAAAATCTAGAACAAAAAGAAAAAAAAAAAAAAAGCAAGCAGGCTTATGGGGACACTCAGTACCCCTGGAAAATCCCCAGAAGATTAGGTGCCATTAGAAGTTGTTCCACCCTTCTTGGAAGTCCCTGGGGCTCCTGTGAAAGAAGCAGAAGCTCTGACATGCCTCCTGCAAAATCATCCTGACAGAGCACCCAGAGTGGCTCCTGGGGAAGAGGCAGGGCAGAGACAGCCTCCTTCGTGCTGCAGTATCCTCCCACATATCCCTGGAGGACATCAGCGCTTGCGGCAGCCTGATTGTCTGCATAGTAATCCTGTGAACAGATCATTGAGGCATTTTCTTCCCTCTAAGGCCCCTCCTGCGGCTTTTTTTCATTGGGAAGGGATGATCTAAGCCCGTGTGACTTGTGATTCAGTATTTTTACCCCAATAGCAAATGTAATGCTCTTCCCAAGTGGAAAAAAAAGAGTTTTGCATAACTGCCACTGTTGAGAAGCTGCTTAATAGTTCATACAAACTAGATCCACGTATCCAAATTCAGACTTAAGCAACTCACCAACTAGCCTTCTGTAAATGCTTTTTGCTTATTTAAGGGCTATAGCACTGCCCTTACTACTGGGGGAGGAGAAGAGAAAGCAGAAATATGAGGTCATGTTCTAGTCACATGACTGCTGCAGCATCTGTCAACTGTGATACAATTACTAACCCACAACAGTGCATTTATGGCATTCAAACCTGCTCAGCATAGCCTCTCCTCCTCTGGTGCCTGAGCTTTTTCTGTACATAGAGATCATCTTAAAGTTGTCTAAGCAAACGAGCGTCATGAATCACAAAGCATACATTTTGACAGTTTATTATATTGAAAATTGCACTATAACAGGAAAATCACATTTGGAGACTTCGGTTAATTAAATCCTTTCTCTGTAGAAGGCTTCAGAGCAGCCTCTCAGTGGAAATGCTTGGAGTGGTGAATTTAACCACACTTCTTCTGGAGAGCTCTGAGCTTGCTGATCTGAACAGGACTGAACACTGCCATCTGAGACTCCCAACTGTGCCTGCATGATTTTCACCTCAGTTGCAATGTGGCTTCATAGGTGAATATCACTGGATAGAGTAGTTTTTGTTTGTTTGTTTGTTTTTCTTTTTTTCTTTCCAGCTATTTTAACAATGACAAGAACAGCCAGATCTGCTGCAGGTTATGTCAGGAGGTACAGAAGGACATCAGTATTTTCTACCACTCTGCAGCCTGGCATCTGTATCACAGACTTAGAAGAAATGCAATCACAGTGTGAATAGATTCCTATCCTTTAGAAATTTCCATTTAACACATTTATGAAAAGCAAAGGAAGATTTCTATTTTGTGAACAATAACAGAGAAGAATGTGTGCTGTTTACTAGGAAAAATCCCTATTTTTAGAGTCTTACATATTTCACTGCTTTGGTTGAAAGGGATAAATTCACCAGAAGTATGAGTCAGTATAGATGAGCCTGTGTATGACACAGATCAATCTGTATACAAAACACAGTAGCCAAATGCAGAATACTAAAGCAAAATAAAGGAACATTCATGCTATTTTAAAGTTAGCGAGTCCAATATTGTATCATCAACAGGGTGCAAGAGTCTACGCTCAGGAAACACTGGTCTCTGTAGAATGTTTCTTCTGCTAGAACTTTATGACAAAATTTAGCAGTTTCCTGAGCTGGAATATGCATTTGGATCATCATATTTAATAGCCATGGATGAAACCACCCTCAGCAAATCTTTCCAATCTTTTTAAGCCTGTTTATGCATTTTTGCTGCCACAACTTTTGCTGATGGCTATGAGCTCAACAACAGTAGGATGCACTGTGTTTAAGTAACTGTTTTCTTTTCATTTAATACCTGATGCCTGATCATTTCTTTGCATTTCAGTTCACATTTATCTTATATATTAGGCACCATGCAACTGTTAGTCACATTTGAAGAATGATTTGCTAATGCACATACTTACCGTCTTACTCTGCAAAGAATTAGGGAGAAAAGTAACCGAGCTGTTAATCTGATAATGATTTTTGCTACCAGCATTTAGGCTGTTTCTGAAGTTAGTACTGGTGTTGTGAGAGATGAGCTGTGGTCTGTAGCTACCCCACAATATCAATCACTTACTCCCAGTGGATTGAAGGCCAGTAAAAGGGAAGTATAGAATCTCTAAGGCTCTTCTAAATTCAAAAGGGTGAATAAAGAAGAAAAGAAAATCACCACAATTCCCTCTCAAAGCTCTGAGTCCCTTCTGCTTCTGTGGGCCCAGTGGAGACAAACTAAAGGTGCTCAGCTCTAAGCTCCTTCCCATATTCTCTAGTTGGAAGGAAGATGCTTACACTGGTGGTAGTGAGCTGAGTGTTAGGGCAGACTATAAGTCAAAAGTAGATTACTGTACTAAAGTGCCTGGAGGATGTTTTCGGTGGTAATGGTTCAGGATGGAAACTAATCATTGAGAAATTTGGGATTCCCAGAGTAATTGTTGCAGAGCCAATAAAAATTGGAAGAGGCTAAGTGATTAAGTTAATATATAAATGAGAGGTTTCTGTGAATGCTGCCAAGGGAGGAGTTGAACAGGCCTTGAATACAATTTGCTAGCAAAATCCTTAGTGACTAACACAGTTCTCATACAGGTATCAACAACAGCAAGAATGAGACCATCCTTTACAGAGCCAAATTTGACTCAGATAAAGCCTCATCCAATGCTTTACTGTTTTAACTAGAACACATGGTATAAATGTGTTGTTTGCAACCAACAGAGGACAGGAATTAAACCACATCCCTTGGCAGAAAATGGAATTGTATGTCTGCAGGCACTTAGTATACAAGAGAATTCAGAAGAAAATGACAGTAGAAAACCAGGAAGAGTTTCATGGCTATGTATGCTGTCTGTGGCATATGAAATGAAGCACGCAAGCTGAAGTCAGTATCTAATGAATTAAGAAATGGTGTCAAGCCCATCTTCTTGCTCTGGACTTTAAGTGCAATTCAGGCTGCAAGCTGCAAGTTCTCATTGCATTGGCAGTACAGTTCGGTGTGTGCTCTTCTGTCCTCTGTTTTTCTGTATTGCTTCTAACTTTTCTCTTGATTTCTGCATCCCTGCAGCAGCTAGCTTTTATTCAGATTAAAATCTCCATGAAGAAGGCAACATGTTACTATAGACAATAATACAATAGAGCCTCCAACTACAGAAAAGTCTCCAGGAGTTGTTGTATTATTACAAATGCAATACAATTGTTTGTGTATGTCTTCTTTTGTATTTATAAATAAGCTGTGCAATGAGAGAGATTTCCAGATGCAAGAAATTCTGAGGGCTTCCTTAATGGAAAAAGCATTTAATGCTTGAAAAAGCATAGCAACAAGCTGGCACTGCATCTAAGCCTTTTATAACAGTTTAATTCACACCCTCTCTCCAAATGTAAATTAATCCAGATTGGGAAATGTTGAAAATCTGAAGCAATATATGTAATTTGGTACTAGCCTGGGGTGGGGGAGGAAGACTAATAGGAAATATCCTGTTCAGACCTTCATGTGAGCATTAAGCCAGTTTTTTTGAAGCCTCCCAGTCTTCAGGCTGTCCACGCTGCTAACCTCAAACTGAAAGTTGGACCCCCAAATTCCATCCTCAGACCTGCTTAGAATTCTACTAGTGATTGAAGCTTTACAGTTCCCCTTTCCACTTGTTCTTCACAATCGGGAGGGGGAAAAAAGAAAGAGGGAAATCAAAGTAAAGTGGGACATATAGACTGAGTCAGGTTTGGAAATGCTTTGTTCAATTTGCACTGATATTCTCTAGCGCAGTTGCAATTTTTTGAACAAAGTTTTCTCCATAATGATGGCTCTTTAAAAACAAGACCACATCCCATTAAAATGTTCTAAGCATATCCTAGCAGAGCACAAAGGATGGTATCCTGCAGGCAGTCAGACAGGTGGCAGGGCACTTACATAAAAGCTGTCATTAGCACTAGCACTCTGTTCTCTGGTTCCTTCAGCGCCTTTTGCACTTAACTCTTTTCTGGTCCCCTTTGAAAGTATGTGTGGATCATACTCTAGCCTGGGATTTATCTGGGAGACAAGAACATATTTGTATAGGTGATACAAATGAGATTGAAGGTGTTTTTGCTATTATAGATTACCAATCAAAGAATGCACAATGTGGCAAACAGGACTGATTCACTATGGCTACAAAAGAAGCACATTATTGACAATAGCAAAAACTTCGATGTCCTTCAGTTAATGCAACACTATTGCTCATAAGCTCACAAAACTGACTTCCACATAACTATGCCACAAGCAGTTCTACTGACATGAAAGAAATTGAGTCTTTTAACACAAAGTTATCCATGATTTTGGAGTACTCTGTAAGGTTATTCATAATTTGGCAGTGTTACTATTTTAGGGATTGGGTGGCCTATTTTACTCTTCTCTTATGTCATTACTGTAGGACTGTTATTTCTGCAAATTCTTATGTCCTTAAGTTCCTTTCTGTCTCTTCTGGTTTCTCATGGTCACTAAGACACTAGAGATCCACACAGAAGTAAGCAGCGACTTCTGTATCTTTTCCAGCTAAAGGATGGCACACACAGTACAGTTCCTCTGTCTGAAAACATTAAGTAGATTTTTCTACTGTTTTTTCAGATTGCATGAAGCAGGACAACCAGTAAGGGAACTGAGATTTGCCTGGAGCCAGCAGACAAATCTAAAACAACTCATCAAGCTTGAAATTCAGAAGACTTATAACCGTTACTCCCAGCATTTTGGCTGTTATTATTGCAAATGAATGGTCATGTTACTTATTTTTGAGAGAGGAATGGAGCACAAATCAGAACATTTGTAAAGACACTCAGTTTCATTTAAGAACATGCTAATTTTAAAAGAAACCCATTTTGACTCAGGAAAAAGCAGCACTATTAAAATATTTTGCCTGGTTCCAATCACACTTAATCATGGGTTGCCACAGACAGCTTCCTTGGGGGGTGTTGGAGGTGTCTGTGCCTGAAATCCTTTTATCCCTCTCTTGCACTGCTCAACAGTACAAAGGCCATGCAACGTTTTTTTCTAAGCCAATACCTACTCGGTTTGGATTCCTTCAGTGCCCAAACTCAGACACCACTAAAGCTGATGCAACTGTGTTGACTCATGCCGCTACTGGATTTTTTCCAAACTATTGCTGTAAGGTAAAATCTACGTCTGTTTTTTATCTCTCTTCTAAATGCCCAGCATCAACTGTCACCTTCTGATGATGGTTTAACGGGTGGAAGGAGCAGTGAACCTGGTAGCAATGCACTCCTGCATATTCATGAATACATGAACTGCTGAGGAATTTTGTCATTCCTAACTTGGCATGATAATACTGGTTTTGCAATGGGAAACATTTATTTGTACTGTTTTTAAAAAATTTGTCTTGAAATGCTTGCACCGATCTTGGGCGCATCCTTTTCTTTGCCCTCATTACCCTTCATTGCCCTCATTTTTCAGACATCCTGGGAGACACTATCATGTGATAGAAATGGAAGGTTAAGAAAGTTACAACCACCTTGAGTGACAGCTGTGGTATACATGTAGTTTGCTCCAAAAGTAATGCCACATATTTATTTCCATGGAAACTACAACAGATGCAAAGAGCACAATAACTCTGATAGAGCAAATTCACAGCTACAAAATGTAATTTTTCAACAGTGTCACCACCCATTAGCTACGCATTTACACCAGCAATGAAAGAGAGCCTGTATGCTGCAGTCATAACAATCTGCTCCAGTAGAGTTGACCCACTGTCACTGAGGCCACTGCTGAAATGCACCACCCACCACCTCGCTGTGCTAACATCCACTGTTTGGTCTCCATAAGCATTCAGTAAGTACAGATGAATGTCAGTGGGTGCCATTTTTTCTGCATGGAGTAATTCAGTTCCATACCTTTGCTCCATATGCACTTCCATGTCAGAAGCCATTTTGTCAGACTGCCCCTCTGCTGCCATCTGTCACACAGCAACAAAATGTAACATAATATTGGTGGGAAGGTTCAACCTCAACTGCCATACCACCAATATCCACCTCTGATGTCATGGGCCAACATAATAAAATAGGAGGCATTACTTTTGGAGCAGCCCTCATATTTTGAGAGAACTACCCTTTTTTTTTCTAGAGGGGTAAATAAGAGCTGAACTCTGTTGAAAACTGGCACTGAGTTTGAGCCTTTTTAAAAAAGCAAGCTACTGTCTTTCTGTATACCTGCTAAAGAAGCCTCAGTGTTTTCTAACTGCCAATAGAAATAAAACACATGACAGCAGTAAAGAAAACAGTAAAACAGTGGTGAACCCCACCTGGTATAAAAGAGCCAGTCAGCAAGAAAACGTTAAAAACCAACCAGCCAGACCCACACACCAAAAAAACCCACACCCATCCTGCCATACATCCTGCCTCATGCATTGGTTTTCACTAGAAGCCTCAGGACACCAGCAGCTTCAGCTTTTCTTTCTCCTGAATTATGGACCAATAAACTGCAAAGATACCTATGCAAGCCACATTTTGAGGATCAAGGAAAGATTTAATTTCTTGTCCTTGAAGCATCTTCCCTTCTTAGTGATTGCTGCAAACCTGTAATTAATGCAGAGTTAGGACTTCCAGGCAGTAGCTAGAGCCCTTACAAAATATCACCTTCAGCAAAAATCAGACTTTTGGAAACCAGGTAATACAGAACTTAGATCAACATTTAGGCAACCTTTATTTTATTTTTCCTTCCTCAGATGGGAAGTGGCAATATTTACTCAACTGAGTACCACTGTATCAAAAAGTAGCAGACTGGTTTAACTGTGATAGCAAGAAATATGTTAGGCCATGCCTCGCAGATGGAGCCTCAGTCCCACACTGCTCATCACTTCTGCGGATGGGAACAAAAGAACAATGTCTATATGCACCCTGTGATAACCATATGCCCCTTCCCACTGATGAGCTGGGTACATTGAGCCAGTGCTGGGACACAGGGATGTTTTAGCCACTAGCACTTGGGCAGAGTAAAGTAAGGAAAATAAATGTGGGCTTAATAATACATATGTGACCAACTATTGTCACACAGTGCCTAGCAGGAAAGAGAAAATATAATTATTATGGAATTGGTCTTAGGAAATTGGGTCAGTGAATGCATGTACAGGAAGTGTCACTGTAAATACAGCATGCTTTTCCAAAGAGAAGGTCTGCCTGTGCTGTAGTAGTTATATACAATGTTCTCTGAAAGGCAGTCACAGTAGTGGTGAATTATTTCCATTACAGATACACTGAGGCACTGCTATAAAGATTGGCATCCATACTGCTCTATTATGCTCTGTATTTTCTGGTTTCTCAGAGGCTTGAATTATGCTGAACTTGACTTTATGGAAGCGAGTGAGCAATCTTAACCATAAAATATTAAATATTTTCTGCAAAGTAATGTTTTTAACAGATAAATATTTCTTGTAGACCTTAGAAGTTCATTGGGTGCAGCAACGGCATTACTGAGATTAAATAAAGGGAACTAACACTGCGATTGTCAAACCCTGCTCTCTCTGTTTTGATATTGGAATAGGTGTTATATATATGTGTTCAGTATATGTACTGAAAGATTTGGAAGGTGAAGTTACTGACAGTATGATCAGAAATTATGGTTTCCCATTGATTACACCAAAGAACCACTGAATAAACACCAAAGAACTAAGCAATGAGTGTCTCCTACCTCCCCTCCATTTCCTATCAGGATATTTATAACCCTTCCTGAGAAAGTTTCCAGCGGGCTCTTCTCTTCAGCCTTATTAAACCATTAGCATCTTAGAAGCTATCAATGCTTTAAAAAGTTTCTCTTTGCTCTCTGACGCTCTGGAGTTGCAGGCATTCTTCACAGTGAGCAGTGAAAATAAAAATCACTAAAATAAGAAAGATGCTTGTTTCAGCATTAAAATCTTATCCATGTGCAGAAGATTAATTAGTTTTAGGACTTGCTTCCATTTACCAAGCAGATCAAGAATCAGCTTCAAAGAAGCTGATGAAAGAATTTCAGATTTTGTTGGAAGTTTAGACCCAAATCGCAAGTTCATCAAAGACTAGGAGAAATCCAGAGATGCACATTAGGCACAGATTCATTTGTAATAAAAGGAATTAAAAGAGTATTTTTCAAGTACGTGTGTTTAGAGTTGGAAGATTTATTTGTTGGCTGGTTAGTGTTTTTTTGTAGGGAAGGAAATCAGAATTAATCCATCATAAATGCTGATAAGAACCAAGAAATACAATTTGCATGGGAATTAATATAGCCCAGTAAAAATGAGATTAAGAACACAAAGGCCTTGCCGTCACAGTGATGACAACTGTCCTAGGAAACTGGAAATATTCTTGAGTGCTAAGACTCAAGTGTCATCACTGGGACACCCCTAGGACATTGCCAAGAGCAGTTTTCAGAGGAATAACACCAGGAACCTAATGGGGAACTCTCCAGCACCACTTAGGAGTCATCTCTGAGAAAGGACCATTACCTGCAGGGTCTGAGATGTCAATGTTGTGGACATGGCCAGATCATACCTGCCAGTCCTAGAGCCAAATTATAGGTTCAGGCCCAATTTAGTTTGCTCGAAGGGTTATAGCTTGTGGCATTTCTGACTCCTCAAAGGTTGTTTTAATTTAGTTATTTAGTCTGTTGCACAGTGAAGCACACAGCAGGAAACATTATCACATGGATCCATTATGCGATTCCCTCAATTTCCAGTAAAGCCAGTAGGACTGGACGATTATCTCTACTGTATAAAAATTGCTCAATTTTAACTTTCCAGAACTAGAATTTCAGGGGATTAGTTTAATTCCAAAATATGTGGTGTCATGAATGAGTCAGTATTCCCTTTGTAAATCCTGTCCCACTCATGAACCAAGAATACCTTTTCTGGTCTCTAGCATGCAGCCAAGGTTCAAGATCTCCATTCATTCTCCTGTTTGGTACATTGTGGTATGTAAGAGCCATACTGGACTACACAGTTTCGAGCATTGGAATGAGACAGAGGTGTACATTTCTTAGTAATGATGAAAGGGATGGGCTGGTGCTATAGTGATGTATGAACACATATAGGTAGCCTGAAGAGAAGATGTTAACTGCTTAGAGGAAGGTCTTGCTTGCTTAATCCTCTCTTCTGTGCCTGGCAATGCTGGTAACTGCAGCTGTACAAAAAACTCCACTGTGTGGCAGATTTCATTTCCAACAAAATGTTTGGTGAACTGCAAGTAATTGTCACCAAATTGGTGTGAGGAAGAGAATTGCTTCCTTTAGACACTTAGCCCAGCTCTGAGTGACTCTGTAGTGATTTATTCTGTTCAGGCTCTTTCCCTGAACATAGTATCAAAAGAACTCAACCCTTAACAGAGGTAACCAGACATTTTGTGTTACCTAAGGCAACGAAAACCATCCTAACAACTGACTGTGTGCATCTGGATGCCATTTAAACATCACAGTTGGAAGCTACAAGCAAATCCATGCAGCAGAGCATCTCATAAGTACCTTTTCATGGAAGAAAGTGAGAGATGAACACAACTACCTGATTCCCAAACTGTAGGGAAATCAACTGTATCAATCTATGAACAAGACCTTTGCAGCATCTTTCTCCCTGTTAGGGACCTCCTGTGATTAGCAGCAGGTGGAATGGTTGGGGCAATAATTAGGAAGGCAACCTGAAATTTTAAGAATTCCTTGAAAAAAACTTATGAGAAAAAAAAAAGAGGGGAGAAATGCAGTAAATGTTTTATGACATCATCTTTTCATTTATGTTACACGATATTCTAAAACTATGCTATCACAAGCTGTAATAGCATAATAGGATAACATTAGAAAATTGAAGAGACCTGTGCATGAGGTTTTCATATAATGGAGCATACTAGTCTGCTCTTTGGAGGGAGTAAGTGGTGTACATATATTTATTATTATTGTGATAGTCCCATTTTAGTAAAGTGACTGTCATGGGTACTGTAAATGGTAAGTGTACTTGGACATTTGGTTGATTACGGCTGATGATCTAAAATGTGTTATCCTTTCTATTCTAATTTTACAGACTGTGTGCCTTTTGCATGGAGACCATCACTGTATTTAGGAGAAGTGTTACGGAGGAAGAAAGAATGCAGTTGGGACCCTTTAAACTGAGAGAAAATGAGTATCTGCTCTTGTAAACGATGAAGAGTATTTGAGATGAAGTAGATGCTGTCATTCAGAAAGAATTGTATCTGCAGCTATTGAATTGCCTATCCATTTTTGGCACAATATAAATATGTAATTTGTTTTCTCTGTATTAGCTCTATGTATATATACATAAGCATTCTCTGCATTACCTAATCTTGGAAAGACAAGCAACGTGTAATGATCTGATTCATAAACTGCAGAAGTGGTGTTCTCACCATTGATGACGACAATGAGTCATTCAGACTGAAATACCGGCTTGCGTTACGTCTGTTCTGGTATTACCTTCTGCTGCGTACAGCAGTGAGGGGGAGCTCTGTTTGAAAATGAGAGACTGAATGGTCTGAAAGACAATATGCTGCAAACAGGGCATTCAGATGGCATTGTCCTTTTCACTGACTTTCACAAAGACTTTGTTTCTCCCCAGTCTGTAAGAATTGTAAAATGGCTCCAATCTTGCAAATACATGCATGCCTAAAAAAATGAATCCTGTGATTGACTTACGCACAACTAACGTGAGCGAAACTCACCTATTACTTGGAAGTGTTGCAGGGACCTGCCATTTTTTTTTTCTTTGGGGTGCTACCTCAAATATTGTCTTCTCCCATTAAGTCATTTCATCCAAATTGGGAAGACGTTGCCCTCTGTTGTGAAATACATTGTCAGTATAGAGTAGCACACGACACTTTATTGAGAAATGGTGGGTTATCTAGCAGGGTGACCAAGAGGACTTGGGTGGAGAAGAGCTGGAGCATACAACAGAGACTGGCTGCACAGTTGAGAAATATTGTGTAAATTTAGAGATGGAATGTAGAGAGATGCTAACAAGTCAAGTTGACAGATCTATCTTTACTATGTGTGTTGAGTTTAGCTAGGCTAACAAAACTTTGTTTGTTTGTTTGTTTTTTGCTGCTTACTAAGGCCTTACTCCATCTCCTTCTTTTCTGTTTTTCCCACTGCTGATAATTCACATGGAAGGCTTTCTGATTGACGTCAGGGCCTGACTCACTCTCGTGTTCTCCTTTGCAGTAGTTTGTATACCCCAGAAATTACTTCCCAAGAAAAGTTTAGTTTCTGACATATAGCTGCATGGCCACCTATGGGATTTCCCAGGATTTGTTTCCTCATAGACTTCCCATAGTTTATCAGATCTCCTCTGCACATCTTCCTCCACTACTGACCTGAATATTTGGAATAGAACCTACTTGAAAAGGTAGCCTAGCTGTATTTCCTCTTCCCAGAATACTCTGAGTGACACAGCCTGAGCACTGCAGTCCTAGCCCATTATGGGTGGTTTCCTAGAAATGTGTTGGCCATGGGGCTCCTAGGAAATTCTTTGAGGTTCCACTCCTACTCTCTGTAGCCATGCCGTGTGGTGAGCAGATCCAAGCAAGTATTTTAGTTCACCAGCTCTGAGTCTTCATTTGCTCTAAATATTTATTGCAAGCTGATTGGCTGCCCATTGTCTGCGAGAGATGGAGGAATGAAGGAGACTAATTTGGCTGAGATTGTGCAAATGCAAAATGATGATTACGGGATTTGTGAAGCAATGCTGGCAATTATGCAAGCGCCAGAAAGGAGGAAGCACACTTCCCTTTGCCTGTGCAGTGGCAGCCTGGGGAGATGCCACCCAGGGCTGCAGGTGTGGGGTGCTCCTGAGCCTGTACCTTGGCAAGCATAGTGAAAAGGAAGTGGTGTCACCTAGGCCGCTGTGTGCATGCATGCTGTCAGCTCCCTTGTGGGTACCTTGAGAACTTCTAACAGGTATTGAGGGGTAGCATGAGTCAGGTCGCAATGAAGTAGTTCTTCTGGGCCTGTTCCATGCTCAGATAGGTGCACGACATACCTGCCTGCTGGGCAGAGCTGCTCTGTAGGAGGGCACTGCACCTGTGCCCCAAGCCCTATGCTGGCTGCCCGCCGGCTTCTCAGCATGTCTCCAGAGAGTGGCTTCCAAGTACAGCTGGCATGCTCCTGAAGGCTGAGGACATACCACCATCTTCTGTATGCTCAAGGGGTTGGGTTGGTGGTCTCTGAGTGCATCTGGGGATCAGGGTGCATCAAAAGGAGCACGGCCAACAGGTGGAGGGACGTGATCCTTTCCCTCTACTCTGCCCTGGTGAGGCTGCATCTGGAGTACTGTGTCCAGTTCTGCGTTCCCCAGTTCAAGATGGGGAACTTCTAGAGAGTCCAGTGGAGGGCCACAAAGACAATGAGGAGACCTGGGGCATCTCCTTTATGAGGAAAGGCTGAGAGCCCTGGGACTGTTCAGCCTGGAGAAGGTTGAGAGGGGATCTAATCAATACTTACATCCGAAGGGTGGGAGGTCGTGGAGTCTCCTTCTCTGGAGGTATTCAACAGCCACCTTGGCACCCACCTCGGTAACCTGCTGTAGGGAACTGCTTTAGCAGTGGGGTTGGACCCTGCGATCTCAGGAGTCCCTTCCAACCCCTGTGGTTCCATGACCCTGTGCTTTCCCTCTCAGTGCTCTCAAGGCACATGAGGTACACCAGCTAAGGGAAAAACTTGCCAAGTAGTAACTGTTACACTTTGTCTTGATCCGAAAACATGTCCTATTGAGTATTCAGATAAGCCTTGTGCACCGTGGGATTTACATTCATTTTCAACCTCAAGCACATCAGATCACGACAGAGGGTCTTTCTGGTGCCTTTTGTTGTGGTCAGATGGGGCTTAACCGCGAGTCTCCAAAAATCACAAACCAGAAAAGGCGATTGTTCTCCCTCTAAGTGCGTGTCACACCACTCCAGCTGAAAGCGGATTGCTGGAATGACACCCGGGTGCCGCTGGACGCGGAGATGCTTGCCGCGGCCACGCGTGGAAACATGTCTTCACTCTTTTCCGTGCAGTACTCCCTCATTAGACCTGCCCCCCGCTCCTCAGCCTTTCAGGTGCGTGCTCGAACCTGCTCCGGGCGCACACGTTCGGGTTCCCCAACACTCGAAATTCAGGGCGCTCAGACGACCGCCTCTCACCCCGCCGACCCCCCCCGCCCCGCAGCCCGGCCGGGGCCGCTCCTGGCGGCGAGGGGCGCGG
>NC_034411.1:26680345-26681056 GCF_002078875.1 Numida meleagris
CCGGCGCGGCGGGGCGCGCCCGCGGGGCCATGAGGGCGGGCTCCGGCCATGGCCCATGGCAGCGCCGCGGTCATGCTGAAGTGCGTGGTGGTGGGGGACGGCGCCGTGGGCAAGACGTGCCTGCTGATGAGCTACGCCAACGACGCTTTCCCCGAGGAGTACGTGCCCACCGTCTTCGACCACTACGCAGGTGAGCGGGACGGGGGTCGGCGGCACGGAGCGGCTCGGTCCGGCTCGGCTCGGCTCGGCTCGGCTCACCCCCTCCCGACCTTGCCCCGCCGGGGCTCGCCCCGCCGCGGCCTCACCCGGTTTGTTTCTCCCTTTTCGCAGTCAGCGTCACCGTGGAGGGCAAGCAGTACCTGCTGGGGCTCTACGACACCGCCGGGCAGGTGAGTGAGCGACCCCAGACCCCGGCCGCCGGGCAACCAGCGCTGTCCGGCGCCGAAGTTGCTTCGGCGGCTGCGCGCCCCGGCGGCATTACTCAGCGGGGCTCCTCGCATCGCCCGCTGCCGCAGCGGGGACAGCCCGGAGCGGAGCTGCTGCCTGGGCGGCGGGGAAGCACGGCGCGGCCGGGCGGTGGGCTGCTGCAGGGCCCGCGTCTGCGCTCGCGGCTCATAGAGTTGTTCAGCTTGGGTTTTTGGCTTCGCAGCCTTTTTTCTTTTCTTTCTTTTCTTTCTTTTCTTTCTTTTCTTTCTTTTCTTTCTTTTCTTT